>NC_041387.1:438281294-438298791 GCF_002162155.2 Triticum dicoccoides
GCTCACTGTTCATCCAGAGGCAGCATCGATCGGCTTCAGTTAGCAGCAGTAGCGAAGGAATCGCTCGATCGGGTTCGGTTAACAGCCATTGATCAATCGCTCGGGTTCAGTAACGCGTAGCCTGCAGTGCAATCCCTTGGGTTTAGTTAGAGCCCAACGCCTCGCTCGGGTTCAGTTAGAGCCTAACGCCTCACACACACGCGCGTACATGTATGAGAGAAACGTGCATCGCTCGGCCCCGACCACCCACTGTAACCGGGAACACCCCGATATTTTCCTCGCCCTCGCTTCTACCACGGTTCTTTCCGTCATGGACGGCCCAAAGAATGTCATGCAGCTGCGTCTCTGGCCCGCCTAGGATGAAAAGCCCATTTTCTGTCTTGATTTTTTGTCATAGAAGTAGGAGCCCACCACATCTATGATGATACCGGGTTTTGTCACAATTATCATCATAGAAGTGTCATAAGTATGACAGAAAAAAATTTCGTTCGGCCCAAAATGTCATGGATGTGTCTTTTTTTGTAGTGTTCGCAGAGGGAAGCAGAGGTTGTCGTGTGCTTTTATGGTTGGATGCACGAAATCTTAATGCAAAAGAACATCACTTTATATTGCCACTTGTGATATGGACCTTTATTATGCAGTCTGTCGCTTTTATTGCTTCCATATCACAAGATCGTATAAAGCTTATTTTCTCCACACTAATAAGTCATACATATTTAGAGAGCAATTTTTATTGCATGCAACATGGCAACTTACTTGAAGGATCTTACTCAATCTGTAGGTAGATATGGTGGACTCTCATGGCAAAACTGGGTTTAAGGATATTTGGAAGCACAAGTAGTATATCTACTTGGTGCAAAGAATTTGGCTAGCATGAGGGGGAAAGGCAAGCTCAACATGTTGTATGATCCATGACAATATACTTTATTTCGAATATAAGAAAACATAACCCATTACATTTTCTTCCTTGTCCAACATCAACTCTTTAGCATGTCATATTTTAATGAGTGCTCACAGTCATAAAATATGTCCAAGATAGTATATTTATATGTGACAACCTCTCTTTCTTTATTACTTCCTATTAATTGCAACGATGACCAACACTATGTTTGTCAACTCTCAACAACTTTTATTCATCATACTCTTTATATGTGAAGCCATTACTCTCCATAAGATCAATATGATCTCTTTTATTTCTTTTTATTCTTTCTTTTTATTCAAGATCATAACAAGATAGCAAAGCCCTTGACTCAACACTAATCTTTATTATATATAGCTCATGGACTCGATTACATAGAGGGATCATAAAGCAAAACTCAAAACTAGATCATACTAAAAACTTTATTCTACTAGATCAAGATATTACTAAAAGGAACGAACTAAGTAAAATGGTAAAGATAGGAGTGTGATGGTGATACGATACCGGGGCACCTCCCCCAAGCTTGGCAGTTGCCAAGGGGAGTGCCCATACCCATGTAATTATGTCTCCTTTGCTGGTGAAGAAGGTGGTCGTGATGATGGATAGTCGCACATCGAGCGTAGGAGCTCCTCCAGTTTGCGGATAATGCCCTTGAGTGCGGTGATATGCTCCTTCAACAAAATATTTTCACGTGTGAGATACTTGCTTTGTATGCGAGCTAACTCAATCATCTTGAAGGCTTCAATCTCAGTTGGGGTGAAGAGGTTGTGATGAGGTTGAAGGATGTCTTCTTCTTCTGCCGCCGGAGCTTGATCCTCCATGACCTTCTTGATCCTATCATCATTGTTGATCTCCCTGGGTTCTTCTCTCTTCAGCTCCATCTTCATTAGCCAAGCATCGTTTCCTTCATTGTTGGAGGAGGGTAACGACATGATGCCTGGCCTTGACAAACCTGACAGAAAATAGCTCGAAACAAAGACAGAGGATATTTGCGTGATACGGTGGTCAAAACCTTCAGGGATTATATAATGAATTTTTACTGACAAAAAGAAGTATCATGCAAGAAAACGAAGTACGGAGAGCACACAAGGTGCCCACAAGGCAGGCAGCGCACCCAGGGGGGTAGGGCGCGCCCTCAACCCTCGTGGATGCCTCGTGTCCTTCCCGGACTACTTCTTATTTTCCTATTTTCTTAAATATTCCAAAACGGAGAAAAATTGCTATTAGAATTGTTTTGGAGTTGGTTTACTTACAGTACCACATACCTATTCCTTTTCGGAGTCTGCAACGTTCTGGAAAGTGTCCCTTATGTATTCCTCCGGGGTCACGGTTTCAAGAACATTGGTTTCAACGTTTATAGGATTACCTAAGATATAATGTTTGGTCCTTTGACCGTTCACCACCTTCGGATTCGTGCCTTCAAAGTTGTTGATTTTTATGGCACCGGAATGATAGACCTCCTTGATAACGTAAGGGCCTTCCCATTTAGAGAGAAGTTTTCCTACAAAAAATCTTAAACGAGAGTTGTATAGCAGCACATAATCACCTACATTAAACTCACGCTTTTGTATCCTTTTGTCATGCCATCTTTTAACTTTTTCTTTAAACTATTTGGCATTCTCATAGGCTTGAGTTCTCCATTCATCAAGTGAGCTAATGTCAAATAACCTCTTCTCACCGGCAAGTTTGAAATCATAATTGAGCTCTTTAATGGCCCAATATGCCTTATGTTCTAGTTCAAGAGGTAAGTGACATGCTTTTCCATAGACCATTTTATATGGAGATATACCCATAGGATTTTTATATGCAGTTCTATAAGCCCATAATGCATCATCAAGTTTCTTGGACCAATTCTTTCTAGATCTATTAACAGTCTTTTGCAAAATTTATTTAAGCTCTCTATTACTCAATTCTACTTGACCACTAGACTGTGGGTGATATGGAGATGCAATTCTATGATTAACATCATACTTAGCAAGCATTTTACGAAAATCACCGTGAATAAAATGTGAACCACCATCAGTCATTAGGTATCTAGGGACTCCAAACCTCGGAAAAATAACTTCTTTAAGCATCTTAATAGAGGTGTTATGATCAGCACTACTAGTTGGAATAGCTTCTACCCACTTAGTAACGTAATCAACAGCAACTAAAATATGTGTATACCCATCAGAGGAAGGAAACGGTCCCATATAATCAAAGCCCCAAACATCAAATGGTTCAATAACAAGAGAATAGTTCATAGGAATTTCTTCACATCTACTAATATTACCAATTCTTTGACATTCGTCACGAGACAAGACAAACTTACGGGCATCCTTGAAGAGAGTAGGCCAATAAAAACCGGATTGCAATACCTTATGTGCAGTTCTATCTCCAGCGTGGTGCCCTCCATAAGCCTCGTAGTGACACTTGCGTAGGATCTGTTCCTGTTCATGCTCAGGTACACAACGTCTAATAACACCATCTAGTCCTTTATAAAGGTGTGGGCCATCCCAGAAGTAATGTCTTAAATCATAGAAGAACTTTTTCTTCTGCTGGTATGTGAAACTAGGTGGTATAAATTTAGCAACAATGTAATTAGCATAATCAGCATACCATGGAGCAGTACGAGAAGCATTTATGACAGCTAATTGTTCATCACGAAAGCTATCATCAATAGGTAGTGGGCCATCAAGAACATTCTCTAACCTAGACAAGTTGTCTGCAACAGGGTTCTCAGCTCCCTTTCTATCAATAATATGCAAATCAAATTCTTGTAGTAGGAGAACCCATCTAATGAGTCTAGGTTTAGCATCTTTCTTTTCCATAAGATATTTAATAGCAGCATGATCAGTGTGAACAGTTACTTTAGAATCAACAATATAAGGTCTGAACTTATCACAAGCAAATACAACTGCTAAAAATTCTTTTTCAGTAGTAGAATAATTTCTCTAGGCACTGTCTAGAGTTTTACTAGCATATTTAATAACATTTAGTTCCTTATCAACTCTTTGTCCTAGACCAGCACGTAGAGCAAAATCACTAGCATCACACATAATTTCAAAGGGTAAATTCCAATCAGGTGGCTAAACAATAGGTGCAGAAATCAAAGCTTTCTTAAGTATTTCAAATGCTTCTACACAATCATCATCGAAGACAAAAGGAATATCTTTTTGTAAGAGATTAGTCAGAGGCCTAGAAATTTTAAAGAAGTCCTTAATGAACCTCCTATAAAAACCGGCATGACCAAGGAAACTTCTTATACCTTTAATGTCCTTGGGACATGGCATCTTTTCAATAGCATCAACTTTAGCTTTATCAACTTCAATACCTCTTTCAGAAATTTTATGCCCCAAGACAATGCCTTCATTAACCATAAAGTGGCATTTTTCCCAATTCAAGACAAGACTAGTATCTTCACATCTCTGCAAAACTCGATCAAGGTTGCTCAAGCAATCATCAAAAGAAGATCCATAAACAAAGAAATCATACATGAAAACCTCAACAATGTGAGAATATAGCCATCATGCATCTTTGAAAGGTAACAGGTGCATTACATAAACCAAAAGGCATGCGTCTATAAGCAAAAGTACCGAAAGGGCTAGTAAAAGTGGTCTTTTCTTGATCCTCTACTGACACAGGTATTAGAGAGAAACCAGAGTAACCATCTAGAAAGCAAAAATGTGTATGTTTGGATAATCTTTCTAGCATTTGATCAATAAATGCAAAGGGAAATGATCCTTTTTAGTAGCTTTATTTAATTTGCGGAAATCAATTACCATCCTATAACAAGTAACAATTCTTTGCGGGATCAATTCATCTTTATCATTAGGAACGACAGTAATACCTCCCTTCTTAGGGACACAATGGACATGACTTACCCACTAACTATCAGCAAGGGGATAAATTATACCTGCCTCCAGGAGCTTTAGTATTTCCTTTCTTACCACTTCTTTCATCTTAGGATTTAACCATCGTTGGTGATCAATAACTGGTTTGACGTCTTTCTCCAATTTTATTTTGTGTTGGCATAGAGTGGGACTAATGCCCTTAAGATCATCAAGAGTATATCCAATAGCAGCATGGTGCTTCTTCAGAGTTTTCAATAATTTCTCCTCTTCCTGCTTTGAAAGGTTAGCACTAATAATAACAGGATATATCTTCTTTTCATCAAGATAAGCATATTTAAGAGTATCAGGTAGTGGTTTAAGCTCAAACACAGGATCACCCTTGGGTGGTGGAGGTCCCCTAGGATTTCAACAGGCAAGTTGTGTTTCAAAATAGGTCCCTGTTTAAAGAATACTTCATATATTTCCCTTCTTTCATTCATAAACATATCATTTTCATGGTCTAGCAAATATTGTTCTAAAGGATCATTAGGAGGTACGGCAATAGAAGCAAGACCAATAATTCCATCCTTACTAGGCAATTCTTTATCATGGGGTTGTCTACGCAACTTAGCAAAATTAATCTCATGAGACATGTCCCCTAAACCAATCGTAACAATATCCTTTTCGCAATCTATCTTAGAATTAACAGTATTCAAGAAGGGTGTACCAAATATAATGGGACAAAAGTCATCTTGTGGGGAGCCAAGAACAAGAAAATCAGCAGGATATTTAACTTTCCCACATAATACTTCAACATCTCTAACAATTCCAACCGGTGAAATAGTATCCCTATTAGCAAGCTTAATTGTAAATTTCTTCTATCTCAGCAGGTGCAATATCATGCATAATTTCTTTGTATAAGGAATGAGGTATTGCACTAGCACTAGCACCCATATCACATAAGCTATGATAACAATGATCTCCTATTTTAACATAAATAACAGGCATGCCTACAACATGTCTATGTCTATTCTTAGTATCCGGTCTAGCAATTCTAGCAGCTTCATCACAGAAGTAAATAGCATGCCCATCAATATTATCAGCCAAGAGATCTTTAACCATAGCAATACTAGGTTTAACTTTAATTTGTTCAGGTGGTGTAGGTGTTCTAGTATTACTCTTACGAACCACAGTTGAAACTTTAGCATGGTCCTTTATCCTAACAGGGAAAGGTGGTCTCTCAATATAGGTAGTAGGAACAATAGGATCATTATAAGTGATAGTCTTTTCTTCACCTTTAATAGGTGCAACTACTTTTACTTCAGTGGGAGGATTATATTTAAACCACTTCCCCTTAGGGAGGTCAACATGAGTAGCAAATGATTCACAGAAAGAAGCTACTATCTCAGAGTCAAGTCCATATTTAGTGCTAAATTCACGTAAAGCATCGGTATCCATAAAATATTTAACACAATCAAACTTAGGTGTCATACCTAACTCCTTACCTTAGTCGAGATCCCAATCTTCAGAGTTGCGTTTAATTCTTTCCAATAAATCCCATCTGAATTCAATAGTCTTCATCATAAAAGAACCAGTACAAGAAGTATCGAGCATGGAGCGATTGTTGAGAGAAAGTCGAGCATAAATTTTTTGAATAATCATTTCTCTTGAGGGCTCATCATTTTGGGGCATGAATATAACATTGAATTAAGCCTCCCCCAAGCTTGAGCGATGCTTTCTCCTTCGCGAGGCCAAAAATTATATATATAATTACGATCATGATGAACAAGATGCATAGGATAAAACTTCTGATGAAATTCTGATTTCAATCATTTGTGGTTCCATGATCCCATATCATCACATAGACTAAACCATGTCAATGCCTCTCTCTTCAAAGATAAAGGGAATAGCTTCTTCTTGATAACATCCTCGGGCATACCTGCAAGCTTAAATAATCCACAAACTTCATCCACATAGATTAGGTGCAAATCGGGATGCAATGTTCCATCTCCTGTAAAAGGATTAGCTAGCAGTATCTCTATCATACCCGGAGGAATTTCAAAGTAAACATTGTCAGTAGGTTCAGTAGGTTGAGGAGCAACTCTTTGCTCTACTAGTCGGGGTGAAGATACCCCAAACAAGCCCCTCAAAGGATTATGTTCCATAGTAACAAGTGACAGTAAATTTCAGCACACTATATAATTTTTTCCTTACCAAGTTCACCTTACCAAAGGCCTTCATTCCCTGGCAACGACGCCAGAAAATAGTCTTGATGACTCACAAGTGTAGGGGATCTATCGTAGTCCTTTCAATAAGTAAGAGTGTCGAACTCAACGAGGAGCAGAAGGAAATGACAAGCGGTTTTCAGTAAGGTATTCTCTGCAAGCACTGAAATTATCGGTAACAGATAGTTTTGTGATAAGGTAATTCGTAACGGGTAACAAGTAACAAAAGTAAATAAGGTGCAGCAAGATGGACCAATCCTTTTTGTAGCAAAGGACAAGCCTGTACAAATTCTTATATAGAGAAAAGCGCTCCCGAGGACACATGGGAATTATCGTCAAGCTAGTTTTCATCACGCTCATATGATTCACGTTCGTTAATTTGATAATTTGATATGTGGGAAGACCGGTGCTTGGGTACTGCCCTTTCTTGGACAAGCATCCCACTCATGATTAACCCTATTGCAAGCATCCACAACTACAAAAGAAGTATTAAGGTAAACCTAACCATACATGAAACATGTGGATCCAAATCAGCCCCTTACAAAGCAATGCATAAACTAGGGTTTAAGCTTCTGTCACTCTATCAACCCATCATCTACTTATTACTTCCCAATGCCTTCCTCTAGGCCCAAACAATGGTGAAGTGTCATGTAGTCGACGTTCACATAACACCACTAGAGGAGAGACAACATACATCTCATCAAAATATTGAACGAATACCAAATTCACATGACGACTTATAGCAAGACTTCTCCCATGTCCTCAGGAACAAACATAACTACTCACAAATCATATTCATGTTCATAATCAGAGGGGTATTAATATGCATAAAGGATCTGAACATATGATCTTCCACCGAATAAACCAACTAGCATCAACTACAAGGAGTAATCAACACTACTAGCAACACACGGGTACCAATTTGAGGTTTTGGGACAAAGATTGGATACAAGAGATGAACTAGGGTTTGAGAGGAGATGGTGCTGGTGAAGATGTTGATGGAGATTGACCCCCTCCCAATGAGAGGATCGATGGTGATGACGATGGTGATGATTTCCCCCTCCCGAAGGGATGTTTCCCCAGCAGAACAGGTCTGCCGGAGCCCTAGATTGGTTCCGCCTCGTGGCGGAGGTGTTTCGTCCCGAAAGCTTGATTATGATTTTTTTTCCAGGGTAAAAGACTTCATATAGCAGAAGATGGTCATCGGAGGCCTTCCAGGGGGCCCACGAGGCAGGGGGTGCACCCAGGGGGGTAGGGCGCGACCCCCACCCTCGTGGACGGTGGGTGGGCCCCCTCTGGTATTTCTTCCGCTCAGTATTTTTTATTAATTCCAAAAATGACTTTCATGGAGTTTCAGGACTTTTGGAGTTGTGCAGAATAGGTCTCTAATATTTGCTCCTTTTCCATCCCAGAATTCCAGCTACCGGCATTCTCCCTCTTCATGCAAACCTTGTAAAATAAGAGAGAATAGGCATAAGTATTGTGACATAACGTGTAATAACAGCCCATAATGCAAATAAATATCGATATAAAAGCATGATGCAAAATGGACGTATCAGTGCTTGTTTGCTTTCTTCACTAAGTAGTTTTTGTTTTCCTTTTTAGTTTTGCTTAGTTATGGGGGAAACATACAAAAAATGAAAAAATGAAAATACAAAAAGATGCACTTGCCTCATATGCCTAAAAAGTTTTTCAAAAAGAGAAGTGATTGGAAAGTTATGCATTGAAGAAGTGAGGGTCGACATTGAGCACTTGTGTTCATGCTCATGGAAACAATGTAGAATTTTCATGGAAGTTTATCTGTAAATAAATATCCCCTTGTATATATCCATTGTATTATAAAGATATTGTGCCAAGCTTTGGTTTTAGGACGATTAGATTGCTTGTTTACTTTGTGCAGTACAAAAACAGAAACTTTGGCTGTAGCGCGTGAGTTTACATTTTTTACTTGAAAGTCAAATGGGTCTGAAACTTTTCGCACATTACTTCTGTACAAATTTATTAAATTTTCATATTTTATTTAGAATTTTTGGAGTTACAAAAGTTTACTAAATTTCCAGATTACTACAGACTGTCCTGTTTCTGACAGATTCTGTTTTCAATGTGTTGTTCGCTTATTTTGATGAATCCATGTGTAGTATCGGGGGGTATGAACCATGGTGAAGTTGGGATACAGTAGATAAAGTGCTAATATGAAATTGGAATGAGTTTACAACAGTACCTAAAGGTAGTGATTTGCTTTATTATACTAACAGATCTCACAAAGTTTTGTTAAGTTTTGTGTGAATGAAGTGTTCGAAGAACGAGGAGTTATCGATGCAAGAAGAATATAGAGAGGCAAGAGTTCAAGCTTGGGGATTCCCAAGGCACCCCAAGTAAATATTTCAAGGATAATCAAGCATCTAAGCTTGGGGATGCCTCGGTTGGCATCCCATCTTTCTTCTTTAACAATTATCGGTATACCTCGGTTTTTGTTTTGTTCACATGATTTGTGTCCTTTGTGTTTTTCTTTTTCTATAAGAACCATGCTAGTATGAGATAGCCCTTCATTGATTTATAGAATGCTTAATATGCTTCACTTATATCTTTTCAGTATGACCTTATAGAATGCTCTCTGTGCTTCACTTAAATCTTTTGAGTATGGTTTTATACAATGCTTCGTGTGCTTCACTTATATATTTTGAGCTTGGATATTGGTTAGTCTATATTAATTGTAGAATGCTCCATGAACTTCACTTATATCTTTTGGAGTATGAATAATACTATCATCTAAAGTGGGTTTCTAAGAGTGTCAACTTTAGGAATTAGTGATCCCACTATTTTGGAGGGTGTTGAATCTTAGTGTGATATTTATGAAAGCGGATTTGGAAGTGTGTCAACTTTAGTTAGTAATGATTCCACTATTTCGGAAGAGGTTCCAATTGATTATGAGAGCGAAGTTGCTATCTATGATGATTATTGTGATGACATGTATGCTATAAAGGAATATGTTAACCATGAAACATGTCATCATGATTTTAATTTTCAATTGGATTATGCCACACATGACAGTTATTTTGTTGAGTTTGCTCCCACTATTCCGAATGAGAAGAATTTTGCTTATGTGGAGAGAAGAAAAATTTCTATGCTTGTAGATCATGAAAAAAATGCTTTATGTGATGGTTATATTGTTGAACTCAGTCATGATGCTACTGAAAATTATTATGAGGGAGGAATACATGCTTGTAGGAGTTGCAATAATATCAAGTTTCCTCTCTATGTGCTTAAACTTTTGAAGTGATACTTATTTTGTCTTCCTATGCTAGTTGATTCTTGTTCCTATAAATTGTGTGCTCATAAAATCCCTAGGCATAGGAAGTGGGTTATATTTAAATGTGCTAGTCATATTATTCATGATGCTCTCTTTATGTTTCAATTCTTATCTTTTATGTGAGCATTATTGAAATCATCATGCCTAGCTTAAAGGCATTAAAGAAAAGCGCTTGTTGGGAGACAACCCAATATTTACCCATACTGTTTTTGTGTGTTCACATGATTAAGCTACTGTAGTAATCATGTTTTATAGCTTTTGTTTCAATAAAGTTCCAAGTAAGACCTTTGGGAAGACTTGGGTGAAAGTTAATGTGATCTTGCTGTAAAACACAGAAACTTTGTGCTCGCAAGATTAGCTGTCATTTTTTACAGAAGAGTGATTTTGAGTTTATTCTTTTTGCATATGATCAATATAAAAATTACTCACGTCCACCAATTTATTTCATAATTTTTGGATCAGCATAAGTATGGTTTTTGTTCAGATCATTACAGACTGTTCTGTTTCCGGCAGATTATGTTTTCAATGCATAGTTTGCTTGTTTTCTAGTTTCTATGGCTTATATTGCTCAATATAAATTGTAGAAATGATATGGTACAGTAGGAATTGTGTGAGAACAAGTATGAATCTTGTCTTTGACAGTACCAAAGTGAATGGTTTACTCTTTATCATACTAACCCATCTCACGAAGTTCCATTAAGTTTTGTGTGATTGAAGTTTTCAAGTTTTGGGTGAGATATCGATATGAGGAGAATAAGGAGTGGAAATAACATAAAATTGGGGATGCCCAAGGTACCCCAAGGTAATACTCAATGAATACTCAAGCGCCTAAGCTTGGGGATGCCCCGAAAGGCATCCCCTCTTCTGTCTTCGAAACTATCGATATACCTTACTCGGAGCTATATTTTTATTTGTCACATGATATGTGTTTTGCTTGGACCTTATTTTCAATTTTACTTGCTCTTTGAATAAAATCATTGGATCTGAAATCTTGAATGAAAAAGAATCCTCCCATGGCTAGTTAATTATTTGACTACTCAGTGTTCTTCACTTATATCTTTTTGGAGTAGTTTGTCATTTACTCACGTGCTTCACTTATATCCTATGATAATGGTTGAATGAATTGAATATCATAAATATGAATTTATATATGTTTCATATGCTTATACCATGGGGAGTAATGACTTCACACATAATAAGTATAGGTGGTAAACTTATTGAAAGTTAGCAAGCGCAGAATTGGTCACTTGAACAATTCATGAAAGAATATTAAAGGAAGAGAGATTTCACATATAAATATACTATCTTGGACATCTTTTGTAATTGTGAGCACTCATTAAAATATGAGCTAAAAGGTTGATGTTGGACAAGGAAGACAACTTAATGGGTTATATTTTCCTATATCTGAAATGTTATATTGTCTTGGATCATCCAACATGTTGAGCTTGCCTTTCCCTCCCATGCTAGCCAAATTCTTTGCACCAAGTAGAAATACTACTTGTGCTTCCAAACATTCCTTAACCCAGTTTTGCCATGAGAGTCCACCATACCTACCTATGGATTGAGTAAGATCCTTCAAGTAAATTGTCATCGGTGCATGCAATAAAAATTGCTCTCGAAATATGTATGATCTATTAGTGCGAAGAAAATAAGCTTTATACGAACTTGTGATAGGGAAGAAATAAAAGTGATGGACTGCATAATAAAGGTCTTTATAGGGCAATATAAAGTGACGTTCTTTTACATTAAGATTTTGTGCATCCAACCATAAAAGCGCATGACAACCTCTGCTTCCCTCTGCGAAGGGCCTATCTTTTACCTTTATCTTCTACCCTTACACAAGAGTCATGGTGATCATCACCTTTCCTTTTTACACTTTTTCCTTTGGCAAGCACTTTGTGTTGGAGCGATCCGGATATATATATCCACTTGGATGTAGGTTTTCATAAATTATTATTGCTGACATTACCCTTGAGGTAAAAGGTTGGGAGGCGAAACTATAAGCCCCTATCTTTCTCTGTGTCCGATTAAAACTTTGAACCCATAAATATCATTTGAGTGTTAGCAATTGTGAAAGATTAAATGATAGTTGAATATGTGGAGTTTGCTGAACCAAAGCTCTTACATAGACCCTTCCCAAAAATAAGATGAATTGCAATTGTTTGATGACTAAGAGCAGGGTTTGTTAGTTTTCGAGAAAGTTTATGATCTATACTTTAACATGTGAATAGCTTGTTACTTGATCATGAGAAGTTTTATGAGTTGAGCTACTGTTATGATATGTAATGATGCTTGAAAAAGTGATTGGAACTATCATTGATCAAACTTATGCACTTGCTAGCATTCGCACTTCATAAATTATTTGTTTTATCATTTACCTACTTAAGGACGAGCAAGAATTAAGCTTGGGGATGCTGATACGTTTCCAACGTATCTATAATTTATGAAGTATTCATGCCATGTTTACAATAATTTTATATGATTTTGGTATGATTTGATTGGAACTAACCCGGACTGACGCTATTTTCAGCAGAATTACTGTGGTGATGTTTTTGTGCATAAATAGAAGTTCTCGGAATGCGTTGAAAATCAACGGAGATTTTTTTGGAAAATATAAAAAATACTAGAGTCAAAATCAACCGGAGGGGAGTCCCCACGGGCCCACGAGGGTGGAGGGCGCCCCCACCCCCCTGGGGCGCGCCCCTGTGCCTCGTGGACTGCCCGTGGGGCCCCCTAACTTGTCCTTGATCCCAACCTCTCCTATAAATGCCCAAACCTCCAGAAAATAACCTAGAATGAAAGTTCCTCCGAGCCATGAGAAATCAATCTACGCCCTCTCTGGAACCCTGCCGGAGGGGGCCATCATCACCAGAGGCCATGGGGAAGGATCTCGGAGGGGCCATCATCGCCATGAAGGCCAAGGACCAAAGGGGGAACCTCTCCCCATCCAAGGGAGGCCATGGAGGAGGAAGCACAAGGGGGAGAACCTCTCCTCCTCTCTCTCTCTCTCGATGGCGCCGGAGTGCCATCGGGAGGGGAATCATCGCCGTGGTGATCGTCTTCATCAACATCACCATCATCATCTCTTTTACGCGGTCCACTCTCCCGCACCCCGCTGTAATCCCTACTTGAACATGGTGCTTTATGCCGCATATTATGATCCAATGATGTGTTGCCATCCTATGATGTTTTGAGTAGATATCCTTTGTCTTTGGGTTGATTGATGATCTAGATTGGTATGAGTTGTATGTTTTATTTTGGTGATGTCCTATTGTGCCATCCATGTCGCGCAAGCATGAGGGATTCCCGCTGTAGGGTGTTGCAATACGTTCATGATTCGCTTATAGTCGGTTGCTTTAGTGACAGAAGCATAAACCTGAGTAAGGGGGTTGTTGCGTATGGGATAAAGGGGACTTGATATGTTAATGCTATCATTGGGTTTTACCTTAATGATCTTTAGTAGTTGCGGATGCTTGCTAAAGTTCAAATCATGAGTGCATATGATCCAAGAAGAGAAAGTATGTTAGCTTATGCCTCTCCCTCATATGAAATTGCAATAGTGATTGCCGGTCTTGTTAACAATTGCCTAGGATAATTCCGCACACCGACCCATCATTATTCCACACTTGCTATTTATAATGTTTAGTAATATATTCTATCTTTATGATAACAACACCTACTTTTATATTTTATCTCTCCAATACCATGCAAAGTTATCCTCTTCATACCCACAACGTAGTTTTATTTCTTGTTCTAGTTGGAAGCAAACGTTCGGTGTACGTAGAGTCGTTTTCGTGGCAGATAGGACTTGAGAGAATATCGATCTTACCTTTAGCTCCTTGTGGGTTTGACACTCCATACTTATCACTTCCACCTTTGGGAATTGCTATGATGATTCCCTGCACTTGGGGATTATCTTCAATCCCTTCAGGTTACTTGCAAAAGTGAGATCTGATAGAGAGAGATAAATGATAAAGTAAATATTTTTGGTATTTTTGGTTTATAGACCAGAAAGTAAAAGATTGTAATAATAGTAGATCGGAAACTAAAATTGTAGATCGGAAACTTGTATGATGGAAAATAGACCTGGGGGCAATAGGTTTCACTAGAGGCTTCTCTCAAGATAGAAATAATACGATGGTTGAATAAATTACTGCCGAGCAACTGATAGAAAAGCATAAAATTATAATTATATCTAAGGCAATGGTCATGAATATAGGCATCACGTCCGTGTCAAGTAGACCGAAACGATTCCGCATCTACTACTATTACTCCACACATCGACCGCTATCCAGCATGCATCTACAATATTAAGTTCATAAAGAATGAAGTAATGCATTAAGTAAGATGACATGATGTAGAGGAATTAACTCAAGCAATATCATGAAGACCCCATCTTTTTATCCTCGATGGCAACAATACAATACGTGCCTTGCTGCCTACTGTCACTGGAAATGGACACCGCAAGATTGAACCCAAAGCTAAGCACTTCTCCCATTGCAAGAAAAACCAATCTAGTTGGCCAAACCAAACCGATAGTTCGGAGAGAATTACTAAGATATCAAATCATGCATATAAGAATTCAGAGAAGATTCAATTAATATTCATAGATAAGTTGATCATAAATCCACAATTTATCGGATCACGGCAAACACACCGCAAAAAAGTATTACATCGAGTAGATCTCCAAGAACATCGAGGAGAACATGGTATTGAGAATCAAAGAGAAAGAGAAGAAGCCATCTAGCTACTAGCTATGGACCCGTAGGTCTATGGTAAACTACTCACTCTTCATCGGAAGGGCAATGGTGTTGATGTAGAATCCCTCCATGATTGAATCCCCCTCCAGCAGGGTGCCGGAAAAGGTCCCTAGATGGGATCTCACAGGTACAAAAGGTTGCAGCGGTGGAAAAGTGTTTTTGTGGATGCCTCTGTTGGTTTGGGGATATATGGGAACATATAGGCGAAAGAATTAGGTCAGGAGGTGCACGAGGGGCCCACAAGGGTGGGGGCGCTCCCTACCCCTTGGGCGCACCCTCCGTCCTTGTGGCCGCCTCGTGGCTCTTCCGACCTCATCTCCAAGTCTCTTGGTTGTCTTCTGGTCCAAGAAAAATGTAGCGACCAGACCTCAAATAGTCTGATCTCTATGCATCAGTGTCATCCCTAGATCGGTAATGCTGACACGCACAGTACTTGAGGATTTATAACAGAGTTTCAATCACACACTTATTACATCGAATGTCTCAAAAGAGAACTTATTACAATAATATGGCTTAAGGCCATCTAAAATTGATAACAGCAGAAGGCTTGTAAGATAAAGTGAGTCCATCAACTCCAACGGCATAGCTGAGTGAAAGACAACGACCTATGGCACCTTACTCGTCGTCTGAAAAGTCTGCAACATGAACGTTGCATCCCGAAACGGGTCAGCACATGGAATATGCTGGCAATGTAACACATAGAGTAATGAACAGAATGAATGCTATCACTACATGCATATTTGGCTGGTGGAAAGCTCTATGGTTACAGTTTTTTATAAAGCCAATTTTTCCCTACAACAAAGGAATAAATTTTATTTAACTATCATGGTGGTTGTTAAACATTGAGAAGGTTCCTCTAACTCAATCCCAATTAAGCATCATCATTAAACCCAATCAAATTATATTTAGAGTGATGAGATCAACATGATAATCCAAGAACCACATACTCAAAACGTCCATAACCGGGGACACGGCTAACCATGATTAGTTTGTACACTCTGCAGAGGTTTGCGCACTTTTCCCCACAAGACTCGAATACATCCATGGTCGGAGATTCGAGACACAGTCTTTCTAAAACAATAACTCTTTACTCTAGGTGGACAGTTACACCTACTTTCCCCTACATGTGCTAGCCCACCACTGAAAGAGGTCATGCAACATACTCAACTATGCTAGAGCCCATAATAGCTTGTGGCTGCACACAGAAGTTTCTAGCATCACTACAAAAAAAGACACATCCGTGACATTTTGGGCCGAACAAAAAAAAATTATGTCATACTTATGACACTTCTATGACGATAATTGTGACAAAACCCGGTGTCATCATAGATGTGGTGGGCTCCTACTTCTATGAAAAAAAATCATGACAGAAAATGGGCTTTTCGTCCTGGGCAGGCTGGAGACGCAGCTGCATGACATTCTTTGGGCCGTCCATGACGGAAAAAACCATGGTAGAAGTGAGGGCGAGGAAAATTTCGGGGAGTTCCCGATTACGGTGGGTGGTCGGGGGCCGAGCGATGCGTGTTTCTCTCGTACACGTACACGCGTGTGTGCGAGGCGTTGGCTCTAACTGAACCCGAGCGAGGCATTGGGCTCTAACTGAACCCGAGCGATTGCACTACAGGCTACGCGTTACTGAACCCGAGCGATCGATCGTTGGCTGTTAATTGAACCCGACCGAGCGATTCATTCGCTACTGCTGCTAACTGAAGTCGATCGATGCTGCCTCTGGGATGAACAGTGAGCATTGCGGGGGGAGGGGGGTTGGATGAACAGTGAGCGGTGGCGTTGCCTCTGGATGAATAGGACCCTTATCAATCGAACCGGTTGGGGCTAGATGAACAGGACCCCGTGGTGTGGAGGGCTGGATGAACATGATGACCCCGTGGAGGGCTGGATGAACAGTAGACGATGGAGGGGTGCCCGTGGAGGGGTGGTTGAACAGTAGACGGTGGAGTAGCGCGCGGTGGAGGCTGGATGAACAGGAGCCCGTGGAGGTTGGAGGAGGTCGACGGTGGAGATGAACAGTATCCCGTGGAGTCCTGTTTTGCGGTACACCACACCCCTCCCAAAAAACAGGACCCCCATTTTGACCGTAGCGCTCCAACACAAGTTCGTTTCGTCCGTTTTGCGGTACGCCACACCCCTCCCGATCAACAGGACCCCCGTTTCGACCATAGGAGGTACGTTTCCTCCGTGTTGCGGTACGCCAGACCCCTCCCGATGAACAGTATCCCGTTTCGAACATGGCCGGTCGAACACAAGGTCATTTCCTCCGTTCTGTGGTACGCCATGCCTTGTTTCCATCGCCTGTTCCGTCCAATCCCTCCCGATGAACACGACGACGCATTCCGTTCCGACCCAGCCGGTTGGCTCCCCATGAACACGACGATGATGTCGTTTCTCCGTTCCGACCCAGCCATGTACACGAGCCCTGGCCGTACGTATGCGCGAGTAGGCGTTCGAGACCC
>NC_041387.1:438299162-438324397 GCF_002162155.2 Triticum dicoccoides
GAATCATTTTTTTTTTCGAACGCACTTCCTTGCGTGCGGAGATGTAGCTGGTGGGTCCCAGCAGTTAGGGGGGCGAATCATTTTTTTGGCCCAGACGCACTTCCTTGCGTGCGAAGGTGTAGCTGGTGGGTCCCGACAGTCAGGGGGGGAACTTTTTTTTTGCGAAATACGGTGGCCCGTCCGGTGGGTCCCTGCTGTCAGGTGGAGGAATAATTATTTTGCACGTAATAAGGAGGCACTTCCTTGCAGCTGCCGTGGACCCAGCTGTTAGCCTCTCCACGTACAGTACTCTTCCGATGGAAGTTGGTCGTTGACCACATTGACCACGCACGCCGAGAGCACCACGGTGGTGGATGACGGTGAGGCCTAGGAAGGGGATGACGTGGAGCCGGGGAAGACGCGGTAGTGGATGCCCACACGTACAGGAGTATGAGGGTTCACTTGTTCGGCTGCGGTGTGAGGCTGCCATCGCCGCAGAATAACAGGGGGTGTGGGTGAGTGGAGGGATGGCCTGGCCAGCGGTGGGAGTAGTAGGGGGCGGTGAGGCCTCCGTAGCATCACAGTCGGCCACGGGAGGCAGGAGCAGGCGGCACGACCAGCGCTGCTTTGGGCGGCTGGAGCAAGAAGACCAGAGGTTGAAGAAGCACGATGGCCGTTGGATGGACATCGTACGGTCACTGCAGCTAGAATCGTTCATATTGACTAAGTTGACAAAGCCCTCCGTCCCGTCAACTTAGTGGGCCCACAAGTCAGCCTCCCACCAAGGTGGGTCCTAGCTAGCAAGGGGAGTATTCATTTTTTTCTGCTTAATAAGGAGGCACTTCCGGTGGGTCCGAGCTGACAGCGGGGGGAACATTTTTTCGCGAAATACGGTGGCCCGTCAAGTGGGTCCCAGCAGTCAGGGGGAAACATTTTTTTCACAAAATACGGTGGCCCGTCCAGTGGGTCCCTGTTGTCAGGTGGAGGAATCATTATTTTCCGCGTAATAAGGAGGCACTTCCTTGCTACGGCCGTGGACCCAGCTGTCAGCCTCTCCACGTACAGTATACTTCCGATGGAAGTCGTTCCTTGACCATGTCGACCATGCCGCATTCCGTTGCATGCATGCGTCCATGGGCGTGGTGCGTCCCCACTGTCAGCCTCTCACGTATAGTCATCTTCCGATGACTCTCGGTTGTTGACCATATTAACCACACCGTGCCGAGCGCACCAAGGCCGGTGGACAACGACGAGGTCCCAGACTGGAATGACCCGGAGATGGGGAAGACGGGGCAGTGGAGTCGCAGATGGAGAGGAGTGGGAAACTTGACTGGTTTGGGTGCGTGGCAGCATAGCCGCGGTTCCGCCCACTGGAGACAAGAGCAAGAACAGAGGTTGAAGAAGGAGCACGGCTGTTGGATTAACATCCAACGGTCCAGCTGCTAGAATCATTTGTTGATTAAGTTGAGAAAGCCGTGCGTACACGTCCGCTTAGTAGGCCCACAAGTCAGCCACCAAATCTGACGGGTCCCAGCTGTCAACGGGATGAGTTTTTTTTTCGCCAAACAAGGAGGCACTTCCTTCCGTGCGAAGATACAGCCGGTGGGTCCCAGCTATTAGGTGGAGGAAACATTTTTTCAGCTTAATAAGGAGGAACTTTCCATGCGTGCGACCATGGACCTCGTGGGTCCCAGCCGTCAGGCTCTCCATGTACAGTCCTCTTCCGATGACTCTTGTTTGTTGACCACGCCGCACCGAGTGCAGCGAGGCGGTGGACGACGGCGGGGCCCCGGACGGGAACGACTCGGAGATGGGAAGACGCGGCAGTGGAGTCGCAGATTGAGAGGAGGAGAAGGGTTAGAACTGGTTCTGTTGCGGCGTGGGGCTGCAGTCTATGGAGAATAACAGGAGGTGTCGAGGGGTGGAGGGATAGCCTGGCCGGCGGTGGGGAAGCGCTTCGCAGTGATGCGTGCTAAGCAGAGGCGCTAGCCGCCGGAGGCTGGACCAGGTGGTCCCGGCAACGCTGGAGGAAGAAGATGAGAGATTGAAGGTGCATGCCAGCCGTTGGATATAAATCCAATGGCTGTGGATGTCACAATCATTTGTTGACCAAGTTGACAACGACCTGTGTAGGCTTCGACCTATTGGCCCACATGTCAGCCTGCAAAAATGTGGCATATATTTAACCCATGTTTTCTGGAATGTACAGTCCATTTGCTAGGCTGGGTGAACAAATAATTTCACGTCAATCAGACCCATTTATATTTTATAAGAAATCCCAGCCCATTTGCACTTCCTTGAAATACATGAATTAGCTAGGCTTGTTATATATATAATGCTATGTTATAAGGAGCAATTAATATCAAATAATAAACCGGAGAGGCACATTATATATATATATAATTAACAAATTAGCGAGTTATTGCTCAAAATAAAAATGAGCGTGTTATTACTAAATTGGTCCTTAAAATCTTCGCAAGCTTTTGTATGCAATAACCAGGATTTTCCTTGCCTGTGAGTCAAAAACAACCAGGATTTTCCTTGCCAACTTCCGTTAAACATTTAATTTTTTAAGTTAATAACACGTGGGATGTTTTTATAATGTATATATAAGTCTCTATAAAATATACGATAATAGTAATAATATAAATGTATATAATGTGGTTAGAAGGGAAAACATAAATTGGACACATCATTATTATTCTTATATATAGATAAATAGAACAGAGACCTGCGTTTTATTAAAAAATACATTGGGCTGCCGATCTTTAAGAAAAATCCCATAGGCCGGTATGGACCTCAAAAAATAAGTTGAAACCACTATCTTCGTATGTCGTGGGCTACGCATGTTAAAATACAAAACCTAGGCCTAGCTGATACTTGTTCGCCCTCCAGAAAAAAGATACCAGATCCCCGAGCGAACTGGATTAAAGAGGGGGCCGGCGGCACGACTGAAGAAGCACATCAGGAGCAATTTTTTTCTTCAGTGGATGGCTCTCGATAGCGTTTTTTTACTTGCCTATGCACCATACAACTTGTATTTTTAGCCTCCCAGTCCGTTGTGGTGGACCAGCAGCCCATTTGCTAGGCGGGCCAACCTACAGAAACCATCACTCGATTTTTCATCAAGCCCCCAAAACAATGCAGTACTATGTTTGTTTTGAGGCCGAAAACATTACGCCGGGGGTTGAGCGGGGGAGAGGGAAAGACAGAGTAATAAAAAGATTAAAAAGAGTTGATGCGGCGTTGCTACCCTAACAAAGCAGGTGCAATTCTTCTCAGGAAGAAGGTGTGCCGTTATCACCCACACGTCACATACCCTACAGTAGGCATACTAACAAGTTCACACACAAATACAATAGAAAAGGTAAACATTCGTGTCAAGCTTAGGTTCACAGGACACGTTCATATTCATAGCCAACATTCACTATCAACAACTCAAAAGATTCATATATACACAAGCTCGGCATATCTATGCATCCAAATGATTGATAGATCACATGACAATATTCATGCATAATTCACAAAAAGATTCAGATATACACATGTTTAGTATGTTTATGCATCCAAATGATTGAGATCACAGCCAATATGATCCATTGACGAACTTTAATTACCTAGGGTTTAGACTGGTAAATGGTGTTCAATCGGAGGTACTTCTTGCTAAAATTAGTTCTTGTACGAGTAAACTTTCGAGTACATAAGAGGCAGCATAGACAATCTGAACTTTGCTTGTAGGTTTATCCTCAAATAGTGGCCTCGTGCCGAGCGAGGTTTGAGCAACTTGGCCACTACTTTCATCCAACTAGTTTACTGGCTCATCTTGGTCTTGTAGCTCGCAAAATTCTACATTGCAGAAGAGAAAGGAGGCAGTTGAGAAAATGAACCACCTAAATTATTTTGCAGGTCAACTGAAATGGAGCATCCCTAGCGTGCAGACTGATTAAGTGTCAGATGAATATACGCGTCAACCAACTTGTCTGGAATCTTTAGACTCCATGCCATACAGTTCGCTACCATATCTGCCGATAACCAAAAGGCACAAGTTGGGACCAAAGACTGGACTGTATTCTTTTGGGCTATGCTCCAAGCATTATTTTTGGCGTTCAGTCTCCTAATACTTGGGAGTTTGACAACTGGTTGACGCGGGTTGATACTCGAATGAATATAGGCACTTCTTGTCAACATTGATGCTTGTCTGAGTGAACTTTGGAGTACATGGCAGCAACATAAGTATATGTCCATCTGATCATTTTGTGCAGTTCTACTGAAATCACCCAATGCAATGATTTGCCTGCGAGTTCAGGCTCCAAGTTACTCCTTCATAAAATCAGCAAACAGTAGCGGAATACCAAATTACTAATACATGACAAGCACAATAATCAGGATAAAGACCAGTACCAACATGTGTGAGGTAGCATATCAATTACTATTTCCTTTGACTAGAAGCCGAGATAAGTGAAGCGACTGACAGCGAAGGAAGAAAGCAAGCCGAGATTAGCGACTGACAGGAAAGGACGAAAGCTGTCGAGGCAATGAAGCACCCAAAGTTTTTGTGCACTTCCACCAAAATCGAGCATCCCTGTTGGCACATATATTGAGAGAGTGAGATTACTGTAATAGTGGGACTAGTTGATGAAACATACACTAACAAATAGAAGCACCCTCATTATCTTAATGGGTAAAGTTAGCAACATAGTAGTCTTGCTTAAAGAGAGGTATTAGTTTATTTAATCAGTGCCAATTAGCTCAACACTCAAAGCATTGCCATTTATCATAGGTTGAAAAACTTTAACGTGCAAAGATAAAGGAGTTTCTCATGACAGTAGCATGATACAAATAGAGATGACAACAAACTAATATGGAAGAAGGCCTTAGGCCCGTACCAACCTGAGAAAAAAAAGCTTATTCATGTAGTCCCATAAGAGATGATAAAGCACTCACTGGAATCATACAATAGTATATATTTTTGTGCACTTCAAATGTATGGTTGAAATCACTCTTGTTTACCAGTGTTGAGATTATATCAAAAGATTATCAAGAACTTCCACCAGAGTTAAAGCACTGGCTGGGATATAGTTCATTGTATTGTCTTGTGTAGTTCCACTAAAATGTATGATTGGCACAACATGATCCTTGTTTGCACAAGTAGGAACAAGGTGAAACCTTCATTAGCTTAGTGAGAAAGGATAGGAAGACATTAGCATATTACTCAAACAGTAGCATCAAATTCATGATGGACAATACGCAAAACAATGCCTCATTGAACCAACGGCAATAAATTTACATGCAAAATAATAGCACTATTATGTCATGACACTAATAATATTCCATCCCTGCTCCACCACATGATTCACCTCCATAGACAAACATACACACGTACATGATTCAGCATAGGGTCCTACTAAAGATTTGTTTAACTCTGACAGGAAAATTAGGTAGCAATAAATTAGTGGTACTTAAGTACTCCTAATTAATTAAGTGAGACAGCAGAAGTGGAAGAGCTCCCTGGAGGATCATCTCGCATGTAAGGTAGTCGTTGCCGGAGCCCTTGAATGGCCTCGACTGAGGCCTCTGGCTTCAGCAATATCACCTTGGCACTGTTTATTCTTCTTCCTCCTCTTCATGCTCTGTTTCTCTTTTTCCTCACCAGTTGGTGAAACCAAGTACATGATTGGCCTTCTAATTCAGAATTGGTTTTGTCAGTGAGGGAGTACAAGTGTACTAGTAAAAATAGCATTATTTTCTCATGGAAGTCAGAAAATAGAGATGAACACATGCATTAAATATCATTCTTACCTAAAGGAAGGTTATGGCGCCAATATGGATGATGAGGATTGGAACACAGATCTCCCTTTGTGTAGTTCCACCAAAATGAACCAACTGTTCCATTCTGACATTCAAGTTAAATAGCACAAAAGTCACTTCTTTTAAGAAGAGTTTTGTGCAGTGCACCAAAAGGTCACAACAGCAACCAGGTGAATTGGATATCCCTGTTTGCACAAAAAGGTACAGAGGAAACAGTCAGAGTCTCAAACAATTACAGGCAAAAACATTTGGCTAAACTTGTCATGGCTTTTAATAGTGGCATGGCTTAATTTTTACCAGGGACATTAGATTAAGAACAGCTAAATATTTGGTATAAGGGCATGGGACAGTGGGTGCACCAGCAGTCCAGCACCATGTACGTAAATAGGGGCATAAAGTGGTGATTCATAGTTTGTTGCCCCGAGAAACAAACATCCAAGAAACATATCTGGGTTGGTCCCATTTTTGTTCACTCTAGCCACCTACTCCTATGTGTGGATAGCAAATCTAGTCCTGGTCATACCACTGTGTACAGCGTTACCCCTATATTTCCCTTTTCGACCAAGAGACCGGTTGGATGATCAGTTTGTACTACTTTCACCCCCTTTCCTTCCTGTTTGTACCAAGTCCGATGTACTTACTAAATTCCCCCACCCCCACTTTATTTCTTGTTTGAACCAAGTACTCCCTCCGTCCGGAATTACTTGTCATTAAAATGGATGTGTCTAGAACTAAAATACATCTAGATACATCCATTTCAATGACAAGTATTTTCGGACGGAGGGAGTACAAGATTCGACTCCATGAAGTAGCTTTACCTCTAACAATAGAAGAAAAAAAATAGGTGACATTGGACCATCCGATCGAGAGGGGCTGAGAGGTAGAAAATGATGCACATGCAACGATGTAGCGAGCTGGGGAAGTGGAGCTAAGGCGGTTTCGAATGAAGATATACCTGAAGGTCGTCGGGATGTGGATAGGTGGGCGGTGGGAGGCCAGATCTGCCCACAGGCAACAACGAAGGGATCGAAGGACCTCCCGCGCCTGCACTCGGCCAGAGATAATGGTGCGGCCGGCAGTGGGTCTCCTCCCTTGCTGTCGACGACGGCCTAAATGCTGCCCCTCCTCCCCTTCACCGGCGGAGGGGGATACGTCCAGATCTGTAACCAGCGGTGAGGATAGAAAGACAGTGTTTTTTGAAGGGATAAAGACAGTGTTACTACCCTTATCTTGTTTAGATCTGGAGAGGATGAGAGTGTGTGAATAGAGCAACCCTAGCAAGCAAGCACGGAGGCTCCGGCCTATATATACGTAGTGGGGTAGTTTTCCTTTTTCACTCCATCAAAACAATCGTTTAAAATTGTGTACTGCTACATGCCAGGTCGCGGTTTTGTTTAGTTGTTGATTGTTTTTTGACATAGCTACCCGCTTGTTCCAAGTGGTGTTACGGTGTGCCAGGTCGCACTTTGTATCGTTCAAGTTTGGTACTCCCTCCGTCTAGGTGAGTAAGTCATCTTAGGTTGTGCACCATGACCAAGGAGGGGAAAACGAGAGAACTTAATGTTCATTTGCTAATTAATAGCATTGCATGCAATGCACTAACCATTGCATGTCGTGTTTGGTAATCTCAAGTCATTAAAAACATGCACACCCCACATCTCTTATTGGTTGATATGTCAAGAAACAAGAAACGAGGTAGAATTTAATGCACTGCACCTAAGTGTTTTGGGATTATTTGGTTTTCGTAAGATGACTTACCCACCTAGACGGAGGGAGGGAGTACTACAAGTCCCTCCATTAAATGAACAACCACCCCCTCATAAAAATTGTGAACAAGCCCACGGCTAAAATTAGCGGAAACGTGGGTTGCCCCAACATGCATTATTATTTATATTTTCTACTCCCTCCGTTCCTAAATATAAGTCTTTTATTAGCCACATGTAAGACAAGAATTTTTTTATTAGCAGTAAACCCCACATGTCATAGACACGAAAAATGTGGCAAGATTCCCTTAGGCAAGCCAAAGTGTGTCTAACAATTTGAGCAACTCAAGTTAGGCAAGTATGGGAAAAATAATGTGGCAACATAATACAAACATAGTCACAATCCAAACAGCCCCGTAATTTTTTGTGACATGCATGAAAATTTGGTTAGTTAAATTTATAGTCAAAATTTGGCAAGGTGCATCAAATCAACACATGCAAGTACCAAAAGGAAAGTCATGGCATGCATGCATGCATTGTATAAGTCTTTTTAGGGATTGCAACAAGTGACTACATACGAAGCAGAATATGTCTACATACATCCGTATGTTGTAGTCCATTTGAAATGTGTAAAAAGACTTATATCGAGTGCAGTGCTTTGATGTGTCGCGTCAACTCATACAAGACCGAGAAATTTGATTACTACAACGCCCTCTCCCTCGCGGACTGAGCTCCGGTGCCTTAACTGCACCTGCCTTTGGCTGCATGACAGGAGGGCCAACCACCTGTTGGGCCCACCTGTCATAGATGCAAAGGCAGGAGCAGTAAGTAGAAGCTTTTGCTACACGTTGTCCCTCTCGCACAGGTGCACGGACATGCAGCAGTGGATTCGATACTGTAGAAGTAGGAGTAACATCATTGTTCGTCTTCTCGAAGAGGCGAAGAGCCAAGCACAACCCGAACATGGCAGTTGCGAACGCTCGCGTGGTGCGGTGCCTTGGAGCATGCATATAGTAGCCAGGCTCTTGCATGAGACAAAATTGCTATTTGATCCCACTATTGTAGTACTAGTACTTGCTACTCCCTCTGTCTAGGTGAGTAAGTCATTGAATTTGTAGCTAAGCTTCCCTCATTGAATTGTTTAACAATTAAACTCCATCATCCAGTGGTTGATACTCATTCTGCATAGGTCTACGTGCTTAGCACCGTTTCCTCCTGGGGTCACCAATGTTTATTTGCTAATTAATAGCATTGCATGCAATGAACTAGCCACTGCAAGTCATTAAAAGCATGCACACCTCTCATCTCTTATTGGTTGATATGTCAAGAAACAAGAAACAAGGTAGAAGTTAATGCACCGCGCCTAAGTGTTTTGGGACTATTTGGTTTTCATAAGATGACTTAACACACCTAGACGGAGGGAGTAGTATAGCCCTGTAAACCGGAAAGGAGTATTTGCCTTTCTAGATATTTCAACAAGTGACTAGACTACACTGCGTGCAGTACTCCCTCCCTTCCGGTTTATAGGGATCAAATCTCAAATCTCATGAACCAAGGCATTTTGCGATTGGAGGAATGTATCTCGTACTTTACAAAACTACCCTAATTAAACTCATGCATTAATTATGTAGTTCTCTCGTTTTCCTCTCCGCCTTGGTCGCGGTGCACAAGTATTGAGCACTCCTATATGACTAGCCGCTCTATCTACATGCGGGACATTTCAAAGCATCCGGGCCCGCGTGCCATCCACCAAATCACAACGAGGTGCTACAGTCGAGACTCACCTGTCACCCCGGTGTGGCCGTCATGACACGTCATATCACAAAACCCACAACTTTACCAGCAGTGGTAAGGTGGCCTCCAAGTTGGACTGGACGAAGCAACCATCATTTCACTGGAACGCTCGTTCAAGCCCTTTCTTCCCTTTCTTGAAGAAAACCTCACTCCAGGCTACTCACTTCTGCCATTTTTCTTCTGTAACAACGAAGGGAAGGTGGGCGAATCAGTTATGCTGCTATATTTTCATTCCAACAATCTTCTTTTTGCAAAGCACCGACCGATTCTCACATCCTATTCTTTTCCCGTTTTCATTGCGATTGTGGTTTCCTTCTGATTGCTTTTTGTTTGTCAGTTCATTGATGGATCCTGGAGCACTAGGCAAAGAGTTGCCGATGGACAACCCATTGGAGACAGTGATCTCCAGGAAGCGAGCACCAACCAACGAGTTAACCATGTTGGCGGGCCAACCCATGGAGACGAAGGAACTCCAAGAAACAAGCACTGGCCAAAGAGTTGACGACGTTGGCGGACGAACTCCTCAAAGAAAGTTGGAAGAACAGCAAGGGCCCCACCATGCCTACCCCAGGAACTCTGATGGCCACCTATGCGAGGCTCAAGGCCGAGTTTGAGGAGATAGTTGCCGTTGAGAAGCAGTATTCCCCTGGCAAGGTGATGGCCCCCATCGAGGACGAGGAGATGGCCCCCGGAGGGATGAGATCCCCCGGTGAGTTGCACAAGGTAAAAAATAATGGCTTATTACCATAGTTGTGGTTTTTGATTATTTGCAATGTTCCTGCTAATATGTTAGGGTTGTGCAGGTGCCGGTGGACGTCCTTGATGATTTCGATGTCGTGGCCCGTCCTGTTGGCATCACCCCGGAGCCGATGCCACTGTCCATCCTGCGGACATCGCCCCAGAGATCGATTCTGATGTCGTGGTTAGTCCTGTGGACATCGCCCCAGAGATCGTTTCCCATGCCGCTATCCGTGTTGTGGTCATTGCCCAACAGATCGATGATAAGAAATAGTTGGTCACGCTAATCCTTCAGGGTAGTTTGCATTGCCCTGTGCTTAATTACCAGAATGGTGCGTGTTATCAAACCATCTTAGGGCTAGTGCATTATCTTGTGTGGGCGGTACTTGCTACTTTTGTTTGATAGTGAATCATGCGAACCCTCTCCGAGTTATGGAAACAGATGTATCGTCACCAGCTTTTGATGTAATATATGGCATGCTTAGATGTAAGTTTGAACTGTTTATCATATCAGCAGGGCTTGTTTGACGATTCTTGGTGTTAGTAGGCTAGCTACTGTGCGAGCTATAGTACTTGCAAAACACTCACCGAAGAGAACCGTTGGGGCTGATGAGCTCGTGGTACGCTTATACTTATCCATCGTCGATCGTCCAATAGCCCTAGCTCCTAAAATTGTAGGCTTAGCGATCGATCATACAATAGTCGACACGGATACATTTAGGCCTCATTTGGTTCATAGGGTAGGAAAATCGTAGCAAAAGTACAGAGACGGACAACACATAATCATAGCAGTGCAGAGACGTACTCCCTCCGTTCCAAAATAGATGACCTAGGCGGGCTAGTATGGCCTAGTGGGTTTCAGTGATATGATGTGGTACAGTGTCGTCCAGTCTTCGCGTGTGGTAGCAGTATTGCGGGTATAGTAAGTTTTCTTGAAGAAGCGGAATTCAACGAAGTCATGATGGTTCCTTTGTCCGAACAACCTACAGTGGGAAAGGTTGGGCCTGCTATACGACCGGGGTAGACCAGGATAATTTTGTGCATGGCAGGTGGACCAGGATGGTCGACGTCCCACATGTCGGCGGATGAAACTATTCTTTCTGATATAGAGGACGAGCAACGAGTATTCATTGTTTATTTTTGATGAAAGCTATTATCTCCACTATTACGATGGAGGAGTGTGAAACATGGCAGCCCAGTGAACTTGGCATGTGCACCACTCCCTCCTTCCTCATGTAATGCTACCATACTGTTGACTATAAGGTTGGTTATAAGGTTACAACTTTTTCTCACTTTCTCTCTATCTATTTCCTCTCAAATGTTTTTAGCTTTATTTTTTAGACACAATTGTTTTTTATGCCTTTTTTAGAATTTATTTTTATACCTAGGAGCACATGTAGAGACGGGCTCTTGCAGAGCCCACTCCTTGACTTTGTCAATGCCTCTCTCTCCTCCACATAAGCGGGCTTAGGCCTTGTACAATGGGATATGCTTAGAGAAATAAACTAGGCTTCTCTTAAGCACTGGTGCCTATTTCTATAGGATAGACGCTTAGTTAAGCGTCTATCCTGTACAAGTAAGCACCGGTGCTTAACACAAGCCTGGTTTATTTCTCTAAGCATCTTCCATAAGCATCTCCCATTGTACAAGGCCTTATAGCCCAGTTTTTTAGTACTTGCTATGCATGCATGCGGCGGGCAGCTGGCGTCTTGAGAGGCCAGGGCGATCAGAGCGGGATCCGGAAGCGGTCCGGACTCCAGCATGGCCCACCTCACATTATCACCATATATTTCTTGGAGTCCATGCGCGGCGGGCGGGCGATCTCTTCTCCCTCCCTCGTTTCTCTCTTCTCAGCCGACGCCCGCCGAGCGATTAGATTTCGGCTATCGACGGTTTATTCAATTACAGTCAGACATGTCAGTGAAATTGCAAGACAAGGCGTGCCCCCTCTGGTGAGCGGCGTGTGAGTCGGACTGTCGGGGGTGCGATGCGTACGAGTCGTAAGTGTGCCGCCTTTTCCTTTAGAACTTGCGAAGCGTAACATTTTCGCGCGATTGATTGATAGAAATCCAGAACAAAATGATGAGGGTGGTGCTTTCCCGCTCGTTAGGCGGGTTAGTTCGAGTGATATGACGTGCTATAGTGCCGTCCACTTGCTCCATTTTTATGTAAGCAAGAGTTTACACTCTTACCCGGGAGGAGTGCGAAGCACCGTGGATCTGATTTTGATCGAGGGATAACTATTCCCTGCCAAATAATGGAGGACTGTTAGGGATTATAGCATGATAGTTAGGGCATCTCCAGTGCTGGCCCACAAATTTACACCGGCATCTGTTCAAGGACACTGATGGATGCCATCCGATGCTGCCCGCATACCTTTCGACAACTATATGAACTAACCGGACAAAATTCGTGCAAACAAAGCAAATTTCAAATTAACCGGATGAAACTCATTACATTTCGAAAACTTTTCCTACAAACTGGACGAAATTCATTACATATTTCGCACAAACCGTACTAAAACCTACTGTAAACCTAATCTAAACGATCGTCGGCGCACGACCACCATGTCCGTCCATGAACCCGAGAAAGTCGGCCATTGCCTTTGCCTCCTCCTCATCCGCCTCAATAACCTCCTCCTCCGGAGCACAAGGTTCTGAAGATTTCCGCCTCCACGTTGCCGTCAAGCGGCTAATCGGCCGCCGATGTTTACCCCACCAAGCTTGGCATCGACTGAGTGGAGTAGCGGTGGCCTTCTTGGGACCAGACCAGCGGCGACCTACCGTGTACTACTCTTCCTCGCTGCCGGCTGCGCCCGCGCACGCGCACCGGCTTCATGGTCATGGCGACGGAGGGCGACCGGGGGGTGCCGGCGATCTCCTTCGTTTGCTCCTGCGATAGTACGCTGAAGAGAGCTTTGTAGCGCGCCCGGAGCGGAGCCGCCGATGTCCCTCGTCTGCTCCTGCGACAGTACGTCCAAGAGAGCTTCGGAGCTCCAGGAGGCCATGGTTGGAGTGGTGCTGACAGAAGGAAGGGACCGGAGGAGAATAAGTGTGGGTCTTTGGCTATGGCTGGGAGTTGGGGCTCAAGTTAATATATCGGGCAAATGGCAATGAGCCGCGGAAGACGGATGGACAACTAGCGCCGGAGTAGGTTCGTCGGGCGTGAATGTGGACGCTACTTCAGTGACTTAACTGCATATGCATTGGGTTACTGACATGTGGGCCCAACGGGCATCTGGCCCGCATGTCAGTGACACACCAATTGCACCTGCAGTTAAGTCCGATGAATGCGCCATTGATGTTCTCGAGAGACGGTGACCGTTTCAGGCGGGAAGCGCACGCTAGCGATGGAAGGGGTTTCGGTGTGCAGTGGCACTAATATCGGTCGCTCACGATAGTACATACTCCGTACCATACTACCATAGTACCCTCCCTAGCTAGGTTGTTTTATAGATTGTCGTTGTGATGGACGATATACATGAGCAAGGCGCTCCGAGTATGACCGTTGGTGTTGAGTCAGGTGAATACATGCCTTCGCGTAGGCCTCCATCAACCATCTAAACAGTAATGTCAGGCACCGCCGGGGCGCGCAGGTGATGGACTTGCCGTTTGCGTTGCGCCATGAGTAGGACTTTAATTTAGAGGGCGACGTGCATGCATTAGCATGCTTTGACAGCGTGAGCATGAGTGTCTGATGCGAAGTATTTCATTTTCATTTGGCTGACAAGGGTGCGTTGCAGCGAGGAGTCCGTGGTTTGATTCCCCACATACGCATAATTTTGGTTTTTATAGTATTTCTTTCTCCATTGACAGGTAGGCCTGCGTAGATAGATAAAGAACACGAGCCGATGAGGTGCATGCAGACTGTTTGACTGGTCAACCAGAAAAATATGGAGCTATATGCTGAGCCAGTGACCGTATAATCACCATATCTCGTATACAATGATCAAAGTGAGCTATCAAGACAAGTTCGATGACCGCCAATGCATTTTACTCGGTAATAAATGACCAGGATTGAAGGGGAATCCGAATTTCTTCGTCTTCTGTCCTTGAGCTCTTGACAAACCAATGCATTATACGGTTGTCCAGCCACTCCACCCCATAGCTCTCACCAAGCGTCGTTCATGCCACCGCGCCGCACACTAACCGGCAAGGCAGCAATGGCATCCCACCGCGCCGAGTTCCTCGCCGCCCACGACCGCACACAAAATGGTAGGGAAGTGATGGCATCCCACCGTGTCGAGTTCATCGCTGCTCGCGACCTCACAACTACGTGGGAGGAATTTGAAGATGCGAAGGCCGAATGGGCGGTAGGGCAAGAGGCGGCCAAAGCCGCACAGAGGGAGCGGAAAAGTCAGAAAGCACTCAAGAAAAGAGAGGCCCGCCACCGCAAGAAAGAAAAGGACGCATGTGCTGCTGCGGAGAGGTCGGCGGAGATCCAAGCACGGTGGGGTGTCACCGACAAAGCCGGGAAGGAGAACGACGGCGTCTAGCCAGCATGTGAGAAGTAGTAGTACTAGTAGTTAGTGTGTGTGTTTGTGTCTGAGTACGAGCATGTACCAGTACTACTAGTTACTACTGTAATTTTTAGAGCAAATTACCAGTACATTAGCCTAGACTAAATGGAAAAATTCCTATCCTATGCATCAAATGGCATCTCTTTCTCTATAGGAATTGAGATGCATGTCATCTCACTTCCTATGATTTTCATATTCCTATAAAATTCCTATCCTATGAACGAAAGGAGGCCTCTGTTGGAGTAATTACTGTAGCTAGCAGTACTGCTGGTATAGTAGTTTTCTTCAAGAAGCGGAATTCAACGAAGTCATGATGGTTCCTTTGTCCGAGCAACTTCAAAGTGGGAAGTGGGCCTATGATTTGACAGCTCATTAGTCATTGTTACTATGGTGCGACGACCGGGATGACTCTCCCTTGGAGTTCTGCGTGCATGGCAAGTGGACCAGGATGGTCGACGTCCCACATGTTGGCGAACGGAAGTATTCTTTCCAATATCGAGGAGCAAGAAAACCGCATGGTATAGTATCACTGCTGATTGGTTCTCAAAAAAATAGTATCACTGATGATTTGTAATTATTTTTTATTTCTAATGAATGCTAGCATTTCAACTCTTACAACGAAGAGTGCCAAACACGGCACGTGCTGGATGTCCCACACGAGCGAAAGGAGTGGGACATGAACAGCCTGGTAGAGCCCAGCATAAAAAACAGCATGGTAGAGCGTCTCCACTTCTTCCACTTATGGGTCGGAGACCACACATAGTAGTACTTAGTGGTATGAATGATACAAAGTGCGACCTGGAGAGAAAGACACGTCTAGTTGGAAGGTCTCAGGGCATACACATAAACAAATATAAAAGTTAATATGTGCCTCCAACTAATATAGTAGTAGTAGAGTACTTAGGCACGTACTCCATAACATCACCATGCATTGCACGTACAACATTTAGTGGTAGTACGTAGTAAGAGACAAATGCCGCCCAAGAGTTCCCTTCTCGACCTACTTTTGGGTGTTTGGTAGAGTGTATGGAGGGTGCATGAGTCCACACTAGTTTAGCACAAATACACTAGAAGCATGCATGAAGAGAGCATGCATGAAGAGGGGTGTTGAGTTGAGCATGCATGAAGAGGGAACAACTATGCTGAGACGAGAACGCAACCAAACACACCCTATATGCCACGCATGTTCATACCATTTGTGCCTTTCTACTACACTTACTGTGCTACATTACTCAGGTTCGTACGTCCACTCCTGGGTACATGTCCATCTCGTAGTTCCAGTCCCACGTGTTCTTCATATAGATGGAACGATCCTTGCATAACACGTGCACCTTGATGCTAGATGTCTCGCATGTTGGCAAAAGGATGAACAAAGCTCACGTAAAAAAATAGAGTGGAAGAACATAGATTCCCGATGACCGAGAAGGAGCAAGGAACCTCGTGGTGGAGCGTCTGCACTCATAATAATTAATATTATTCAGCGATATAAAATCAACCAATCATCTCCACAGTGGACTGGAAGAGTACGAAACACGGCAGCCCAGTGTAGTTACATCATACTAGTACATGGCTAACCCACGCTATCACCGTATTTCTTGGCTTCAGTGCGACACCTATCTCTAGTAATCCAACAGCCTGTATCGCTTCTCCCTCCTCGTCTCTATCAAAGTGCGGCGGGCTGGCGTTTTTGCCGTCTATTGAGGTCGGTTAACTCATCACATGTTAGCGACATGCCAAGAGCATTCTAAAAAAAATTCCTTTCACATTCCGTTTTCAAAACGAAAAAGATCCTTTCATGTACGAATTTGACTGTATGCTTTGAGCAACTTGCATGTCCTATACTGCTCTTGTTTGATACTCTAACTTAGCTAGAGGTTAGACTAACTCATGACTAACCCTGAACTAACTGTAGCCAAAGAGGTGTTTGGGTGACAGGGTTAGATTGACAATAAATGCACTTGATGGAGAGAGAAAAGTGATTTTTCAGTGGTCCCAATGAGAACTATCTCCAGTTAGCACCTCTTGGGTGGGATAGTTTTTTTTAGTGGGTTCGGTGCAACTTGCTCCAATTTAAACCCTCATGCTTGAATACTTTAGGGCTATTTGAGCCCCAACTAGCTCAAACTAACTCTAACCCATGGATCCAAACAGGGCCTATGGCCAGTCTTGACGCGGAGAAGTCGCATGCACCGGGAAGTGGCGCTCTCTCGGCCGTCGCGCCACTTCAAAGCCGGCGCCAGTGAGAGGTCGCCTTCGCTCTGGTCGGGCATTAATGCGGCACTAACGCTCCAGGGAGACGCTGACCGTTTCACGCGGGAAGGGCGCGCTGGCAAGGGAGTATAGGTTTTGTACCGTTTCAGGTGTAGTACTGGTAGTTTGCAAAACTACTCAATTATTGCACTCAGTTTCCTAAGAAATTGTGGTAAAAAACATTACTCCACAGCCCACTTCCCTTCTCCTTCCTCTTCCACCGCCCACGCACGTCCGCGGGAAGCGACCAGTCAACCCTTATATAGGAGTGCTAGCACAAAAAGATGAATGCATGACCACTAAAATTTCCATATTAAAGCGCCACTCCGGCGGGAGTGTGGCGTATGTTGTTACCTTCGGCTGGGCCATGGCTACCGGGCGACGGCGACCAGAGAAGAGGCAGTGGGAGGGGAATGAATGCAGCTACTATTTGGGTTCGCCTTCCGGCTTAAATAAATGCTGAAAGCACAAGTACTCCCTAGGTGGTTTTGGTAATTAATGTCAACATATCTCTTGTTGGACTAACACTTTTATCTAGTATATTTCAGATAAGTTCAACATTGGAGTGGCATGGACTAGCGGATGTGGGAACTCCTTCAAGATGCTAAGGACAAAGGATTGGCTCAAGCTTCAAGCTCAAGACTCTTCATTTTACATTTTAGTGATCCAAGATCACATTGAGTCTATAGGAAAAGCCAATACTATCAAGGAGGGATGAGGTGTTGCTTAATGAGCCCCTTGCTTCATGTGCTTAGTGATATGCTCCAAAAACCCTCAACCACTTTCTCACATCCACATATGTCCTAAACCTAAAGTCAAACTCGGCTTTACCGGCATACGTAGAGGTGATCTATACATTGTTGATTTCACTAAAAAGGCTCAACCTAAAACTTGCTTCATTGCTAAATCCTCAAAAGGTTGGTTATGGCATAGACGACTAGGTCATGTTGGCATGAGAAACCTTGACAAGCTTATTAAAGGAAATCATATCCTTGGAGTTAACGATGTCATATTTGATAAGGATAGACTTTGCAGTGCTTGTCAGGCAGGTAAACAGGTTGGAGGAAGGCATCCCGTGAAGAACATCATGACCACAAAGAGGCCACTCGAGCTACTTCACATGGATCTCTTTGGTCCCAACTCTTACAAGAGTCTCGGTGGAAATTCTTTTGGTCTAGTTATAGTCGATGATTTTTCCAGATTTACATGGGTGTTCTTTCTTGATGATAAATCGCAGGTTCAGAAGATCTTCAAAAACTTCGCTAGGAAGGCCCAAAATCAATTTGAAGTGAAGATCAAGAAGGTTCGCAGCGACAACGGTATGGAGTTCAAGAACGCAAATGTGGACACCTTTCTTGACGAAGAAGGGATTTCACACGAGTTCTCGGCTACATACACACCTCAACAAAATGGAGTTGTTGAGAGGAAGAACCGGACGCTCATCGAAATGGTGAGAACGATGCTTGATGAGTACAAGACGCCGAAGCACTTTTGGGCAGAAGCGGTTGAGACAGCTTGTCATGCAACAAATCGCTTGTATCTTCACAAGCTACTCGGCAAGACGGCATACGAGCTCCTCACCGGTAACAAACCCCAAGTTGGATACTTTCGAGTATTCGGCTCAAAGTGCTACATTCTTGATAAGCATCGTCGTTCTAAATTTGCTCCTAAGTCTCATGAAGGTTTCCTACTAGGTTATGGCTCAAACTCTCACACATACCGTGTTTACAACAATTTCACCCGAAACATTGAAGAGACGGTAGATGTGAAGTTTGATGAATCTAACGGCTCGCAAGTAGAGCAATTGCCAATTGATGTAGCAGACAAAGATCCTTCGGAAGCAATCCAAGACTTGTCTATTGGCAAGGTCTGTCCAACGGCGGTGAAGGAGAGTACCTCGTCTGTCCAAGTGGAAGCTTCTACTTCACGACAAGGTGAACCAAGAGTTGATACGGAAGCATCCACAAGTGGGACACACCAAGATGAAGGAAACGAGGAAGTGCATCAAGATGAACGTCAACGACCTCCTTCTCCACCACGACAAGAGAACGACAAGTCAACAATGAAGAAGGCCAAGAAGAAGAACAAGATGAAGAAGATGTTCAACGAAGATCCAAGCAAAAGCTTTCACGAGTTCGAGCAAGAATTGCTAAAGACCATCCCATCGAGCAAATCTACAATGATATTCAAACCGGGAGAATCACTCGCTCTAAAACTCGTCTAGCTAACTTTTGTGAAAACTATTCTTTCATCTCTAGCATTGAACCTATGAAGGTTGAAGAAGCATTGGAAGATCCGGATTGGATAAATGCTATGCATGAAGAGCTACACAACTTTGAGAGGAACCAAGTTTGGACATTGGTTGAGAAGCCCGACAACAACCACAACATCATTGGTACCAAATGGGTGTTTCGCAACAAGCAAGATGAATATGGACAAGTAGTTCGCAACAAAGCACGTCTCGTCGCCCAAGGCTACACACAAGTCGAAGGTATGGACTATGGTGAGACTTATGCTCCCGTTGCTAGACTTGAGTCTATTCGCATCTTACTTGCCTATGCTAATCACCATGATATCACCTTGTACCAAATGGACATTAAAAGTGCTTTTCTAAATGGTGAAATAGAGGAGGAAGTTTATGTTAAACAACCTCCCGGCTTTGTCAATCCTAAGAAACCCAATCATGTTTACAAACTTCACAAAGCTCTTTATGGTCTTAAACAAGCTCCTAGAGCTTGGTACAAATGCTTAACGAAGTTCCTTATTGAAAAAGGCTTTGAAATTGGGAAAACTGATTCTACTCTTTTTACTAAAAGGGTTAATGGTGAACTATTTGTGTGCCAAATCTATGTTGATGATATTATATTTGGTTCAACTAACCCTCATTTTAGTGAAAAGTTTGGGAAGCTAATGTCAGAGAAGTTTGAGATGTCAATGATGAGTGAACTCAAATTCTTTCTTGGGTTGCAAATCAAGCAAACTAAGGAAGGTACTTTTGTCTCTCAAACAAAGTACACTAAGGACTTATTCAAGAAGTTCAATATGCAAGAATGCAAAGGTATGTCTACACCCATGCCTACTAGTGGACATCTTGATTTGACCAAAGATGGTGAACTGGTCGATCAAAAGGTTTATCGCTCTATGATTGGTTCATTATTATATCTATGTGCTTCACATCCCGATATTATGCTAAGTGTGTGCATGTGTGCACGATATCAAGATGCTCCTAAAGAATGTCATCTTAAGGCTGTGAAAAGGATAGTGAGATACTTAATACATACACCAAATTTTGGCATTTGGTATCCTAAGAGGGCCTCTTTCGATCTTGTTGGCTACTCCGACTCGGACTATGCCGGAGACAAGGTTGATAGAAAGTCCACTTCGGGTACTTGTCAATTTCTTGGTAGATCTCTTGTGTCTTGGTCCTCCAAGAAACAAAACTCGGTATCCTTATCCACCGCCGAAGCGGAATACATTGCCGCTGGTTCATGTTGTGCTCAATTACTTTGGATGACTCAAACTCTTAAAGATTATGGGATATATGTGAAACATGTTCCATTTCTTTGTGACAATGAAAGTGCTATCAAAATTGGTCATAATCCTGTGCAACATTCTCGAACTAAGCATGTTGAAGTTCGTCATCATTTCATTCGAGATCATGTTGCTAAGGGTGACATTGATCTTAAGCATGTTCGCACCGAAAAGCAATTAGCGGATATATTCACTAAACCTCTTGATGAGAAAGTGTTTTGCAGGTTGAGAGGAGAATTGAACATCATAGATGCTTCAAACTTGGAGTAGAAACTCCATTGGATACATGCAAGACATGAGCTTATGACTAATCCTTGATATCTCTCTTATGATGAAAATCTTATGACTTGGATATATTTGTATCTTGCATGTTATCTAACCCATGTAGGTACTTGGTTGAATCAAATTCCATGAGATTGTAACCTACTCACATCTTGAGCAATCTCTACATCACCAAGTCTCTACACAGAGGTGGTTGAAGACAAGGAAGCACGAAACCATTCGAACATATCCTTTGACAAATTCTATGTTAAACTTCATGAGTGTCATTTTTGGATACACAAGTGCTCTTCCTTGCAAGAACTAACCCATGTAGGTAGATGGACTCAAATTCCAAGTGGTGCTCCAAATTCTTGATGAGCTACATCAACCTCGAGCAACTCACACAAGTTCAACTACATGGACAACACCACCAACCAAGGTATGTTATTCCATCTTAGAGAAGCTTTACTCCAAGTCATGAGCTAAAGCAACTCGACAAGATGTGAATACATCAAGATGCTTAAACGAAAAATGGCAACCCCATTTTGAGCTTAAACGATGAGTATGACCTATGATCAAGTGATCTCACTTGACTCCTAAGTCAATATACTCTAACATAGGTGACTTTGTCGCCAACCATTTCTAGATGAAGTTCCCTTGTGTTTTCTTCTGTGTTTTTGCATTTGTCTCATGCATATTTGTTTCCCCTTTCAAAAAAAACTTCATCTAGATTTCTTTCTTTTTGCTCTGCATTCTATGCATCCAATTCCTTGCATATCATTCAGTAAATTCCTTGCAAATCTTTGTGAGATCTTATTAGTCTAATGAGCTGAGGTGACAAGTGTTTTTCTCTGTGATGAACTCGGTTTCACCGATTTGTTGTTTTTGGTCCAACCGAAAATTTTCGGTACCACAGAAGCATACCACTCGGTGCCACCGATTTCACAACAGGAAAAACAGTTTGCCACTTATTCTGTGTTTCTTCTGATCCAGCTCCACTCAATGAATCTTGTCCTCTACAAGCATCACATTTTTATCATTGCTTTATGTTGTGACTCAAGGATCAAACCCATTCACGACAAATTCCAGAGGGAGAGAGAGAGATTACATCTTTATCAAGCCCTTCTTGGAAATTGATGTCAAAGGGGGAGAGAGAGATCACATCAAAGCTTATCACTTAGAGAGAGAGATCACATCAGAGAAGGAGAGAGAGATCCTTCAGGGGGAGAGAGAGATCTCCAGGGGGAGAGAAGACTAGTGGAAAGTATTTCTCAAGGATCCCAGATGCTTGGTGTTCAAGAGAAAAGATGCCACATGTCTTGTTGAGGGGAAAGACATGTTCATGTGTGCTTACTTGCATTAGTTTGCATTAGCTCTGTTCATTTATATCTTTTAGCTTTGATTTTCTGTTCCCTATCTTCTCCCAGTATCCCATGTTAGATTCAGGGGAGAAAGACATCTAAGGGAAAGAAATCATTTAAATTCATTGCATATCTTTACTCTTGGGGACATGTCTAATCAACTATGGTACTTCGTACTCACTCTGTACATGTCATCCCAGTCTTGGTATTCTTGTGGTTTCTTCTATTTGCTCTGGCTAGTAGGTGCATCTGTGTTATCTAACATTGTTTACACATGTCCTTTCCATCCTAAGCCTAGTCAAGACTACAAGGTAAGTATATGCATCACAATCATGTGTATGAGGAATTCTTGCTGATGTACATACTGTTTGCAAGAAGGACTCATGGGCATGAAGGTATTTCCTTTAATACGTTTTGCTCTGATGCATATGGCCAAGATACATGTAACACATTGCCTGCTCTATCATGGTTATGCTATCACATGCTTCTATATTTCATAGTCACATGATTGCATACATGTAGGGGGAGCCTATGCTTGTTACATGTCTTTCCAAAGCTTTACTTGCTATTTCTTAAATCTTTATCTAAAGCTTTGATGTATGTTGTCATCAATTACCAAAAAGGGGGAGATTGAAAGCACAAGTGCTCCCTAGGTGGTTTTGGTAATTAATGTCAACATATCTCTTGTTGGACTAACACTTTTATCTAGTATATTTCAGATAAGTTCAACATTGGAGTGGCATGGACTAAAGGATGTGGGAACTCCTTCAAGATGCTAAGGACAAAGGATTGGCTCAAGCTTCAAGCTCAAGACTCTTCATTTTACATTTTAGTGATCCAAGATCACATTGAGTCTATAGGAAAAGCCAACACTATCAAGGAGGGATGAGGTGTTGCTTAATGAGCCTCTTGCTTCATGTGCTTAGTGATATGCTCCAAAAACCCTCAACCACTTTCTCACATCCACATATGTCCTAAACCTAAAGTCAAACTCGGCCCCATTGATTCTTTCTATCCGGCGCCACCGAGTTTTGATGTATTAGCCACTGCCACAAACCCTAGGCAAAACGGTCTCACCGATAGGGATCTCGGTCTCACCGAGATGGGATTGTAATCTCCCTGTGTATGTCCATCATCAAAATCGGTCTCACCGAGTTTGAGCAATCGATACTACCGAGATTACAATGCAAACTTCCTGGTTGACTCATTACCAAAATCGGTCCCACTGAGTTTGATAATCGGTCCAACCGAGTTTTCCTGACCAACTCTCTGGTTAGCTAATTACCAAAATCGGTCCTACCGAGTTTGTGTAATCGGTCTCATCGAGATTACGTTATGCCCTAACCCTAACCATATCGGTCCTACCGAGTTGCATTTCGGTCCCACCAAAAATCCTAACGGTCACTAAATTTGCTAAATCGGTCCGACCGAGTTTCTCAATTCGGTCCCACCGAGTTTGGTAAATTGTGTGTAACGGTTAGATTTTGTGTGGAGGCTATATATACCCCTCCACCTCCTCTTCATTCGTGGAGAGAGCCATCAGACTAAACCTACACTTCCAGCATCCTATTTCTAAGAGAGAACTACCTACTCATGTGTTGAGGCCAAGATATTCCATTCCTACCATATGAATCTTGATCTCTAGCCTTCCCCAAGTTGCTTTCCACTCAAATACTCTTTCCACCAGATCCAAATCCTATGAGAGAGAGTTGAGTGTTGGGGAGACTATCATTTGAAGCACAAGAGCAAGGAGTTCATCATCAACGCACCATTTGTTACTTCTTGGAGAGTGGTGTCTCCTAGATTGGCTAGGTGTCACTTGGGAGCCTCCGACAAGATTGTGGAGTTGAACCAAGGAGTTTGTAAGGGCAAGGAGATCGCCTACTTCATGAAGATCTACCGCTAGTGAGGCAAGTCCTTCATGGGCGACGGCCATGGTGGGATAGACAAGGTTGCTTCTTCGTGGACCCTTCGTGGGTGGAGCCCTCGGTGGACTCGCGCAACCGTTACCCTTCGTGGGTTGAAGTCTCCATCAACGTGGATGTACGATAGCACCACCTATCGGAACCACGCCAAAAACATCCGTGTCTCCAATTGCGTTTGAATCCTCCAAAACCCTTCCCTTTACATTCTTGCAAGTTGCGTGCTTTACTTTCCGCTGCCTATATACTCTTTGCATGCTTGCTTGCTATGTGTTGTGAATGTTAAATTTATTCCTAAACTCCACTCAAATTTAAAAGGGCTAAAAACTGCAACTTTGGTACTTAATGTCTAATCACCCCCCCCCCCCTCTAGACACCTCTTCTCAAGGTCCTAAAAATTCGCAGCATCACGTGTACCTGCGGGTGCACAAATTGTAACATACGTGTCTGCTTAAGTTGGCGTCACGTAACTGGTGTGAGAGAGAGAGAGATTCTGAGAGACAGAGTGCACGTGTGCGACTCTACTCTTCGGACATGTACTCAACCTTTTGCATCGGGATATAAGTATAATGGTATTTACTTTAGCTAGTGATTTACGTGGCCATGTTAACGTGGTTGTGTCAAAAAAATGTCACTTCCTACTCGTGATTTGCGTTATATAATTACAAGCAAGATTCTCGTGCATTGCACGGAACATCAATATGCATTTTTTTACAAAACACCTGTTGTGATTGACCCATGCAGGAGTAATCCCATGTGTAAAAACTAATGAGATCTCGAGAATTTTATCGGAAAACTGGTATCTCGAGAATGTTATCGAAAAAATGAAAGATGAGAGATAAGGCGAGAAGGAGTGGAGCGTGGTGGTGACTGGTGGTCGGAATGGGCAGAGGCATGGGGATGGACGGCGGCGGCAGTGGCCACCATGCTAGATTGTTCCAGAGACTTCCTTTTTTAATTTCTAAGCAATGAGGTTGTGGGAGATGAGGATGTGGAGAGAGGTGCGGGTATCTTTTGTAAAATTATCATAGTTTGCATTCTATCCGTCAGATATAGATCATACGGTCTGTATTACAAGATGGCAGGCACACCATCATTGCCAACTCGTTTTTATAAGGGTACATATGATAAGTTTGCTGACTACTAAAGTAAAGTGGAATTTGTCCATGTTATGCAAGTAAATTAAGGTGATTGTTTATCATACGGGTAAGGTTGGATGAAGGGTGGTAGGAACAAATGCTCCGCCTAGAGCATGTGTGTGTGAGATGGAGTCTTACTGTGTGTGTGTGTGAGAGAGAGAGAGATGGAGTCTTAGTGTGTGTGTGTGTGAGAGAGAGAGAGAGATGGAGTCTTAATGTGTGTGGGTGTG
>NC_041387.1:438324621-438339209 GCF_002162155.2 Triticum dicoccoides
GAGAGAGAGAGAGATGGAGTCTTAGTGTGTGTGGGGGGGTGCGTGCGTGCGTGTGTGTGTGTGTGTGTGTGTGTGTGTCGCGGGGTCCTCTGTGGGGGATGTAATTTAAGTGTGCATGGCTTCATCATAGAGAGGTGATGTGTATGGCAGAGGCCACCAACGATGGGGTGCGGGAGAGAAAATGCCCGTAGAGAGGGAAGAGAAGGTGTGTGCGCGTGAGAGGAGTCGACATCGAGAGAACGTGTTTGTTCGAGAGACACCGAGGAAGACTACTATATATAGATGGTGCATGTAGGCGGGAATTAAACAAAGGGATGGTCTTATTGGTTTCGGGGATATAGGGGAAGAGTGAGAGGCGGGGGGGTAGCTAGAAGTAGGTTGTTAAGTGTGAGTGTGTGTTTTACCCATCCAGGCGGAAGTTATGTGCACACAAGAGGAGAATGATTCGATGTGGCGTTAGGATTGAGGGTAAATAACTATGTATGGAGACATAGAGACCTTGAACATGCATGTGTGAGAGGTATACATGTATACATGGGATGTGTGTGTGTGCGCGCGCGCATGATCGAGATAAAAGAAAGAAAACATAAGTCATAAGATCAACAACATGGGAGAGACAGATCGGTATGACAACATGCATGCATGTGAGAATGCAGGGAAGAAGGCCCGACAATTGAGCATGTGTTTTTGTCTTTAAGAGATAGTGGCGTGGGCTGGAGCATGCATCTATGGCGAGCAGAGGGAGTGAGGCACAACGATTGTGCAAAAGAGATCAACCTATAAATGCATATGTATGGAGAGACATATATAGTGTGGGTGATAGGAAGCAAGACTTCGTGCGAGAAAGAAATGTTGACGGAGAAACTACAGATAGATACAGAGATGGAGATGCTAGCTAGAGGGACATCCGCTAGTTTGGGTGTTGGAGATGACCACCGGGTGGTTCAGAGGGTGAAGTTATATATGTGTGTGAGAGGGCACTTGACTGCATATAGATAGAAACATATGTAGTGTGCGTGATAGGAATCAAAAGTGAGGGCGAGAAAGAAGGTTGATGGAGAAACAGATAAATAGAAAGGTAAAGATGCTAGCTAGTGTGCGTTAGAGATAGGAGTCGAGTTGATCAGAAGGATGAGTTATATGTGTGGGTGTGAGAGAGATAGAGAGAGGGTGCATGTGAGTCACATACAAACAGATATCAGAGAGAAATTAGATTCCGAGAGATGGAGTTTTGTGTCTGCGAGAGAGAAAGATATTTCACAATGAGAGTGATAGCTAGAGAGACATATGAGGGAACGCAAGATATCTCTAGGGAGAGAGAGTGTGTGTCAGCGACATACAAGAGAACAATGGAGAAACATGAGACCCTGGTAGACAGAGTTTGTGTTTGTGTGTGAGAAAGAGATATTTAAGAGGAAGAGTCATAGGTTCTCATATCTAAGGAGCGAAAGACATGTCTGTATGAGGGGTGTGCGAGTGGCACACATGGGAATAGTAGAGAGAAATGAGACCCCGGGAGACAAAGTTTTGTGTTTGTGTGAGAGAAAGAGATTCCACATGGAGAATCATAGTTAGAGACACATATCAGGGAGCGAGATATACTTAGAGAGAGATAGAGTGATGAAGGTCGAGGGAGAGAGTATCGTCAGTGTGTTACGAAGATAAAAGATCATTGTTGACATACAAGTAGCACGAGAGATACCTGAGAGACGATGGACGCGTATAGGTCCATAGAGATAGTCCTATATAAGCATGAGTGATAGCTATATGAGACGAATATCTGGATTAAAGGGGATTCAAATATTTAAACTGGAGATCACGACATCGATAATATCATAACACAAATTGGTGTATCAAACATGCATATTCATTTGAATTTGGGCACACGTGTAATGTTATATAGTTTATCAATATTGGTGATCCATAGATTCTTTAATTACAAACAATGCATGGTTTATATGCAATTAATGTCTAAACTGGATTACACTATATGTTGCGTGTGTGAAACACATTATACATGTTTGAGAAGTAAAAAAACCGCATGAAACACACATTAATTGGAGACAGTTAGCAAGGAATGCATATATTGGATTTCAACATAAAGTGGTTTAAAATATTTGAAAATCCAAATTGATGGATACAACCTTATGAATCTGAGATCATGCCATTTGTAAACCATATTTATGTATAAATGGTGTTGTGCTTTTGAAAGTATATATAAAAAATGATGTATATAGAATTTAATTCCAATTGAAAAAGGATCCCACCCGGATAAAAATAGAATACAAACGGGATTCCAACTGAGTTGGCACGGTAAACATGCACTCTAATTTGAACAAAGCGGGGAAAGTCGTAGTAACCGCCCGAAACCAAAATCTGCGAGATGGAAATTACTACTGCCTATCCCTGCCACGCAAAGCCTATCTGCTGGATTTCTATAGGTTTCGATAGGGGTACGTTTGTAACTTCAACAAATGTGAGTAACCGCCTCTCACCTGGATTCATACATGGTGGGCACCAAAACACAGTGTGTCCTCGGCTGAAATCGACTCCCTCCACGATTCATATTCATACACGGTGGGCCCAAAAACAAACTCTCGTCGGCAAATATTCGGTGTATGCGAGATTACCGTCCTATCCCCAACCGACTAATATTGTTGTGATGTAGTAGAAATTTGAAACGGGGGCTAAGTTTGTAAATTTCCTCGCATTTGAGACAAGCGCGCCCTGAATACATGGTTCCCCCTTCCTGTCTACCTTCCTTTTCCCCATTCGTACTCCGTGGGCGCCAAAACACCCTCTCCACCCCACCCTCCTCCGTCCGCCGCCGTTCGCCACCCCATCCACTGCCGTCCTCCTCCACCATGCCGGAGCTGATACGCTGACGCTGCCGTCCATTATAAGAGACCAACCTCTCTCATCCACGGCTTCGGACCGGGATCCTTGCATCCCGTCCTCTAGCTTCATCCCCGCCGTCGTCCACCTTGTCGGCGCCGCTCCTACGACCGTCTCGTCCATCGCACCCCGCCGCCACCATCTACCCTCCTAGATCTGCTTCCACACTGCCGACAGCCATCGCTACCGCAGCACTGTCAAATTCTCAGCATATGCATACACGGCGCCGCACCAGAGGCGATACTCTTTCGTATCTGCTCAACTTATTTATCGCAGCACAAAAATAGATCGCCACTGCTTTACTCTGATTTCTTGTCTTGGTTGCGAAGTTGCCTTTGTCCGGTTTGCACCTTCAGATCCACCATGGCACGCTCAACACTATACTCCCAATTCTTATGATTTTCCCCTTTTATATTCCACACTAGTTAAATCACAGTAGACTAAATTTCAAAATTGGGTCAGTCAATTTTTTAGAGCTCGCTCAAGTTCGCCGGTGCGAACAAAGGGGCTCGGGTGGTCGTGGGGCCTCACCAAACGAAGAAAACTCGACGCGGGTGGGGGTTGGGGAAGGGGTGGGGGTGGGGGTGGCGGAGGAACACAGGCGGTGGGGGCCGGTGGTCCTGCCGGCGGCCCGTGTGGTGTTCTGTATGGGAAGAATCACAGACGAGGAAGAAGAAGGGTTAGGAGACGTAGGATCTTCATCCAACCGCCTGAAATGGTCGAGAGACAGCTGGGAGTTGCATTCTTAATGCGCTCTGGTTCATCATGTGTGGGCACTGCGCAACCAACATTTTATTATCCAAAATCTGCTTGCTCTTCTTTACCATGTTTCTCTTCCGTTCTTCTTTAATATGTACTCTCTCTGTTTCTAAATACAAGTCTTTGTATAGATTCCACCATGGACTACATATGGAGCAAAATGAGTGAATCTACACTCTAAAATGTATCTGGATACATCTATATGTGATCCATAGTGGAAATCTCTACCAAGACTTATATTTTGGAACGGAGGGAGTATGATAGTAGTACAGTATGTTCCTTGTACTGAAGATGAGCAGGGACATTTGCAGTGTAGAGGTCTATACGGTCGGTTGTGATGGACACTTTGAGCCTCTTAGATTCGTAGGATTTTGTAAACATAGGAATAGGATTTGTAGTGGCCTGCCCACTTGAATCCTATAAGAATAGCAAGGAAATGCGGGGAGTTGTGTCTCCTTTGAGAGTTACACTGATATTAACAGTACCGCACCTTCACTTGAAGACAGCTGGTATCCGAAGCTTTTCTAGCCGTACCGGCAATATTAGCACATATATTCCAGCAAGTTCCACTTTGCTGATTTTACTCTGATGCTTAAGGTTTTCCCGTTATATCTACACTATGATCAGTGTAGCTGCTTTGTGTCGCACTAGCAGCAGTCCACTCTTGAAGCTAAACACTACAATGGCTTACAAAATTGGCACCAAGGCATTGAGTGTCATTCTGGATGCAATGAAACGCATACACTCCCCACCTGTTGACTCTTGTTCAGAAAATGATCCTAATGACTCTTGTTCAAAATTGCCACATATAAAGAGACAGCATGGAATTGCATTTCTTTGGGCGCTGTGATTCATCATGAATGGGCAACCAACATTGTATGCAATGAAGTGGAACCTCAAGAATATGCATCCTCTTCTGTTGTTTAACATGTTCCTCTTTGTTTATTCTGTATTTAGTACGTACAGTATGTTCCTTCTCAGGAAGGGGCGCAGGGACATCTGCAGTCAATAGCTGATAGAGCTGGCCTGTACGTGATCGATAGGTTTTCAATTACTAGCGGCAATACAACACCGTATTTTCAAGCCAGTTCCACTTTCCCGATTTATATATCGTGGTTATGGTGTACCCCTGTTATGTACACTATGATCTGCCTAGTTGCTGTGTGCTCTTGTTATCATGGTTTGGCAATAAACACTCTATACAATATATTATGAACCTATCATCTGCCAACTATCCTTACTTCTGAAGCCTATTTTTTTGTGTACTTGTGCCAGATTATATAAATAAACGCACCATATTACAGCACACATGAGCTCTCTCATCAGAATCCAGTGATAGCACACAAGTGTTTACAGGGGCGCCCCTATATTAGAATATCATCTGCATTACAAAGATAATCTCACAACTATTTATGTTTACATTGTTCTCAGATATTATACGCAATTACAGTGAATATCAGAATCCGCGCATTGATACGTCTCCAACGTATCTATAATTTTTGATTGCTCCATGCTTCTTTATCTACTGTTTTAGGCAATATTGGGCTTTATTATCCACTTTTATATTATTTTTGGGACTAACCTATTAACCGGAGGGCCAGCCCAGATTTGTTGTTTTATGCCTATTTCAGTGTTTCGAGGAAAAGGAATATCAGACGGAGTCAAAACGGAACGAAATCAACTGGAGAAGTTAATTTTGGAAGGAAACCAACCTGATGGGCTTGGAGTGCACGCCAGGGGAGCCGCGGGCTGCCCACGAGGGTGGAGGGCGCCCCCCCTGGGCGCGCCCCCCTACCTCGTGAGCTACCCGAAGGTCCATCGACGTACCCCCTGCACCCATATATACCTATGTACCCTAAAACTTCCACAACAAAACATAGATCGGGAGTTCCGCCGCTGCAAGCCTCTGTAGCCACCAAAAACCAATCGGGACCCTGTTCCGGCACCCTGCCGGAGGGGGATCCCATCACCGGAGGCCATCTTCATCATCCCAGCGCTATCCATGACGAGGAGGGAGTAGTTCACCCTCGGGGCTGAGGGTATGTACCAGTAGCTATGTGTTTGATCTCTCTCTCTCTCTCTCTCTCTCTCTCTCTCTCTCTCGTGTTCTCTCTCGCGTTCCCTCTAAGGCACGATCTTGATGTATCCCGAGCTTTGCTATTGTAGTTGGATCTTATGATGTTTCTCCCCCTCTACTCTCTTGTGATGAATTGAGTTTCCCCTTTGAAGTTATCTTATCGGATTGAGTCTTTTATGAACACTTGATGTATGTCTTGCGTGGGATAACCATGGTGACAATGGGTTATCCTATTGATCCACTTGATGTATGTTTTGGTGATCAACTTGCGGGTTTCCTGACACTTGGGAACCTATGCATAGGGGTTCGCAGACGTTCTTGACTCTCCGGTAGTAGCTTTGGGGCACTCTTTGATGTACTTTTATGTTGGTTGGATGAATCTGAGATTGTGTGATGCATATCGTATAATCATGCCCACGGATACTTGAGGTGACAATGGAGTATCTAGGTGACATTAGGGTTTTGGTTGTTTTGTGTCTTAAGGTGTTATTCTAGTACGAACTCTTTTATAGATTGATCCGAAAGAATAGCTTTGTGGTGGTTTCGTACCCGACCATAATCTCTACGTTTGTTCTCCGCTATTAGTGGCTTTGGAGTGACTCTTTGTTGCATGTTGAGGGCTTGTCATATGTTCTATCTATGTTATTATTGTTGAGAGAACTTACACTAGTGAAAGTATGAACCCTAGGCCTTGTTTCCTCTCATTGCAATACCGTTTATGCTCACTTTTACCGCTTGTTACCTTGCTGTTTTTATTATTTCATATTACAAAAACCTATATCTACTATCTATTTTGCACTTGTATCTTCATCTCTTCGCCGAACTAGTGCACCTATACAATTTACCATTGTATTGGGTGTGTTGGGGACACAAGAGACTCTTTGTTATTTGGTTGCAGGGTTGTTTGAGAGAGACCATCTTCATCCTACGCCTCCTACAGATTGATAAACCTTAGGTCATCCACTTGAGGGAAATTTGCTACTGTCCTACAAACCTGTGCACCTGTAGGCCCAACAACGTCTACAAGAAGAAGGTTGTGTAGTAGACAGCAAGCTCTTTTCTGGCGCCGTTGCCGGGGAGGCTAGGTAAGTGAAGGTATATCTTTAGATCTTGCAATCGAATATTTTTGTTTCTTGTTTTAGCACTAGTTTATTTTATAAAAGAAAATTACAAAAAAATGGAGTTGAGTTTGTCTCATACGCTTCACCTTTTTAATATCTTTCGTGAGTATGATGGAAAGGATAATTGTGCTCAAGTGCTAGAAGAAGAAACCTTTAGAATGTTTGGCACTAAATCTTTGTATGATGAGCATGAATGCAATTTTGTTAGTATGAATTCCTTGAATATCCATGATGCTAATGATATGCAAAGCCACAACCTTGGGGAAGCTATGTTTGATGGAGATGATATTTTTTGTCCCCCAAGCTTTGATGAGCAAATTTACTATGATGAAAGCATGCCTCCTATTTATGATGATTATTGTGATGATACGTATGCTATAAAGAAGAAGTTTGCTTATGTGGAGAGTAGAAAATTTTCTATGCTTGTAGATCATGAAAAGAATGGTTTAGGTGCTGGTTATATTGTTGAATTCATTCATGATTCTACTGAAAATTATTATGAGGGAGGAACATATGCTTGTAGGAATTGCAATAATGTCAAGTTTCCTCTCTATGTGTTTAAATTCTTGAAGTTATGCTTGTTGTGCCATCCTATGCTAGTTGATTATTGTTCCCATAAGTTGTTTGCTCACAAAATCCCTATGCATAGGAAGTGGGTTAGACTTAAATGTTATAGTCATATGCTTCATGATGCTCCCGTTATGTTTCAATTTTTATCTTTTATGTGAGCATCATTGTCATCATCATGCCTAGCTAAAAGGCATTAAAGAAAAGCGCTTGTTGGGAGACAACCCAATATTTATCCTTACTGTTTTTGTGTGTACACATGATTATTCTACTGTAGTAATCATGTTTTGTAGCTTTTGTTTCAATAAAGTGCCAAGTAGAACCTTTGGGAAGACTTGGGTGAAGTTTATGTGATCTTGCTGTGAAAAACAGAAACTTTAGCGCTCACGAGATTAGCTGCCATTTTTACTGGAGAGTGCTTTTAGGTTAATTCTTTTTGAAGATGATTAATAGACAAATTTCTCAGGTCTATCAATTTATTTCATAATTTTTGGGGTTCCAGAAGTATACGTTTTATACAGAATACTACAGACTGTTCTGTTTTTGACAGATTCTGTTTTCTATGTGTTGTTTGCTTATTTTGATGCATCTATGGCTAGTATTAAGTGGTATGAACCATAGAGAAGTTAGAATACAGTAGATATTACACCAATATGAATTTATAATGAGTTCACTACAGTACCTAAGTGGTGGTTTTATTTTCTTATACTAACGGAGCTTACGAGATTTTTTTTTGAGTTTTGTGTGGTTGAAGTTTTCAAGTTTTGGGTAAGGATTCGATTGTACTATGGAATAAGGAGTAGAAAGAGCCTAAGCTTGGGGATTCCCAAGGCACCCCAAGGTAATATTCAAGGACAACCAAGCAACTAAGCTTGGGGATGCCCCGGAAGGCATCCCCTCTTTCGTCTTCGTTCATCGGTAACTTTACTTGGAGCTATATTTTTATTCAACACATGATATGTGTTTTGCTTGGAGCGTCATTTGCTTTTGTTATTTTTTGCTTGCTTTTAGTTAGAATAGTGTTTTGCCTCTTTAGTTTCAATAAAAAATTCAAGGATAGCCTTTGCCATGCTTATTTTGCTAGTTTGCATGTTGCTGTTTGAAAACAGAAAGTTTACTGCTGTTGCAAAAATTACCTAGAAAAGTCAGAGCATGGTCTAACGTTGAATATTTTTGCATATTGAGATATGATAAATTTATTACAGTGGGAATTTTAGTTCATAATTTTTGGAGTCAGGGAAGTGTTGATACTCTTGCATTCTTTACAGACTGTACTGTTTTGGCAGATCGCTGTTATGGTCGCATTGTTTGCATATGTTTGCTTGTTTAATGATTCTATTTGAGGATAGGAGTATTAAATATACAGAGGAATTTAGTATGCAATGTTGAATAATAATTTTAGTGATTTGTTACAGTAGAAAATGTTAAGGTTTTGCATTGGTTTATACTAACCTATCTCACGAGTTCTTGTTGAGTTTGTTGTGAATGAAGCTTTTGATAAAAAGAGAAACCATGATATGAGTGGAATTAAGGAGACACAAAAGTTCAAGCTTTGGGATGCCCAAGGCACCCCAAGACAATATTTCAAGAAGTCTCAAGCATCTAAGCTTGGGGATGCCCCGGTAGGCATCCCACCTTTCTTCTTCAACAACTATCAGTTAGTATCGGTTGAGCCTAAGTTTTTGCTTCTTCACATGAGTTGTGCTATCCTTGCATTGTAGTTTTCTTTAGCTTTGCTTGCTGTTTGAATGAAGTATCAAGATCTGAAATCCTTTAATGAGAGAGAGCCATACATGATTTGGAATTTGTTAGAATACTCTATGTGCTTCACTTATATCTTTTGAGTGTGATAATTTTTGCTCTACTACTTCACTTAGATCTTTTAGAGCACGGTGGTGGATTTGTTTTAAAGAAACTATTTGATCTCTCATGCTTCACTTAGATTATTTTGAGAGTCTTTAATAGCATGGTAATTTGCTTCATGTTAATATACTTGGTGTTCAAGATATGTCAAACTTTCTTTTGAGTGAATTGAATACTAAGATAAGTTTGATGCTTGATAATTGTTTTGAGATATGGAGGTGATAATATCATAGTCGTGCTAGTTGGGTGATTATGAATTTTAGAAATACTTGTGTTGAAGTTTGCAAGTCCCGTAGCATGCACGTATGGTTAAAGTTATGTAACAAATTTGAAACATGAAGTGTACCTGGCTTGTGCATCCTTATGAGTGGCGGTCGGGGACGAGCGATGGTCTTTTCCTACCAATCTATCCCCCTAGGAGCATGCGCATAGTACTTGAATTTTTTGATGACTTCTAAATTTTTGCAATAAGTATATGAGTTCTTTTGACTAATGTTGAGTTCATGGATTATACGCACTCTCACCTTTCCGCCATTGCTAGCCTCTTCGGTGTCGTGCATTACCCTTTCTCACCTTGAGAGTTGGTGCAAACTTCGTCGGTGCATCCAAACCCCGTGATATGATATGCTCTATCACACATAAACCTCCTTATATCCTCCTCAAAACAGACACCATACCTACCTATTATGGCATTTCCATAGCCATTCCGAGATATATTGCCATGCAACTTCCACCATCATCATCATGACATGCATTACTTTTGTCATATTGCCATTGCATGATCTTGTAGTTGACATCGTATTTGTGGCAAAGCCACCATGCATTATTTTTATACATGTCACTCTTGATTCATTGCACCATCCCGGTACACCGCCGGAGGCATTCATATAGAGTCATATCTTGTTCTAAGTTTCGAGTTGTAATCCTTGTGTTGTAATTTATAGAAGTGTGATGATCATCATTATTAGAGCATTGCCCAAATAAAAAAAAAGAAAGGCCAAAAAGAAAAAAAAAAGAAAGGCCAAAAAAAATAAAAAAATAAAAAGGGCAATGCTACTATCTCTTTTTCCACACTTGTGCTTCAAAGTAGCACCTTGCTCTTCATGTAGAGAGTCTCATATATTGTGCTTCAAAGTAGCACCTTGTTCTTCATATAGTGAGTCTCATATAATGTGCTTCAAAGTAGCACCTTGTTCCTCATGTAGAAAGTCTCATGTGTTATCACTTTCATATACTAGTGGGAATTTTTCATTATAGAACTTGGCTTGTATATTCCTACGATGGGCTTCCTCAAAATGCCCTAGGTCTTCGTGAGCAAGCAAGTTGGATGCACACCCACTAGTTTTCTGTTGTTGAGCATTCATAGCTCTAGTGCATCCGTTGCATGGCAATCCCTACTCCTCATGTTGATATCAATTGATGGGCATCTCCATAGCCCGTTGATTAGCCTCGTCAACATGAGACTCTCTCCTTTTTTGTCTTCTCCACACAATCCCCATCATCATATTCTATTCCACCCATAGTGCTATATCCATGGCTCACGCTCATGTATTGCATGAAGGTTGAAAAAGTTTGAGATTATTTAAGTATGAAACAATTGGTTGGCTTGTCATAGGGGGTATAGAAGTTGGGAACATCTTTGTGTGACGAAAATGAAGCATAGCCTAACTATATGATTTTGTAGGGATGAACTTTCTTTTGCCATGTTATTTTGAGAAGACATGATTGCTTTGATTAGTATGCTTGAAGTATTATTATTTTTGTGTCAATATGAACTTTTGTCTTGAATCTTTCGGATCTGAATATTCATATCACAATTAAGAAGATTTACATTGAAATTATGCTAAAGTATCACTCCACATCAAAAATTCTTTTTTATCATTTACCTACTCGAGGACGAGCAGGAATTAAGCTTGGGGGTGCTTGATACGTCTCCAATGTATCTATAATTTTTGATTGCTCCATGCTACTTTATCTACTGTTTTAGGCAATATTGGGCTTTATTATCCACTTTTATATTATTTTTGGGACTAACCTATTAACCGGAGGCCCAGCCCAGATTTGTTGTTTTATGCCTATTTCAGTGTTTCGAGGAAAAGGAATATCAGACGGAGTCAAAATGGAATGAAATCAACTGGAGAAGTTAATTTTGGAAGGAAACCAACCTGATGGGCTTGGAGTGCACGCCAGGGGAGCCCCTGGCTGCCCACGAGGGTGGAGGGCGCCCCCCCTGGGCGCGCCCCCCTACCTCGTGAGCAACCCGGAGGTCCACCGACGTACCCCCTGCACCCATATATACCTACGTACCCTAAAACTTCCAGAACAGAAGATAGATCGGGAGTTCCGTTGCCGCAAGCCTCTGTAGCCACCAAAAACCAATCGAGACCCTGTTCTGGCACCCTACCGGAGGGGGATCCCATCACCGGAGGCCATCTTCATCATCCCGGTGCTATCCATGACGAGGAGGGAGTAGTTCACCCTCGGGGCTGAGGGTATGTACCAGTAGCTATGTGTTTGATCTCTCTATCTCTCTCGTGTTCTCTCTCATGTTCCCTCTAAGGCACGATCTTGATCTATCCCGAGCTTTGCTATTGTAGTTGGATCTTATGATGTTTCTCCCCCTCTACTCTCTTGTGATGAATTGAGTTTCCCCTTTGAAGTTATCTTATCGGATTGAGTCTTTTATGAACACTTGATGTATGTCTTGCGTGGGATAACCATGGTGACAATGGGTTATCCTATTGATCCACTTGATGTATGTTTTGGTGATCAACTTGCGGGTTTCCTGACACTTGGGAACCTATGCATAGGGGTTCGCAGACGTTCTTGACTCTCCGGTAGTAGCTTTGGGGCACTCTTTGAAGTACTTTTATGCTGGTTGGATGAATCTGAGATTGTGTGATGCATATCGTATAATCATGCCCACGGATACTTGAGGTGACAATGGAGTATCTAGGTGACATTAGGGTTTTGGTTGATTTGTGTCTTACGATGTTATTCTAGTACGAACTCTTTTATAGATTGATCCGAAAGAATAGCTTTGTGGTGGTTTCGTACCCGACCATAATCTCTACGTTTGTTCTCCGCTATTAGTGGCTTTGGAGTGACTCTTTGTTGCATGTTGAGGGCTTGTCATATGTTCTATCTATGTTATTATTGTTGAGAGAACTTACACTAGTGAAAGTATGAACCCTAGGCCTTGTTTCCTATCATTGCAATACCATTTATGCTCACTTTTACCGCTTGTTACCTTGCTGTTTTTATTATTTCAGATTACAAAAACCTATATCTACTATCTATTTTGCACTTGTATCTTCATCTCTTCGCCAAACTAGTGCACCTATACAATTTACCATTGTATTGGGTGTGTTGGGGACACGAGAGACTCTTTGTTATTTGGTTGCAGGGTTGTTTGAGAGAGACCATCTTCATCCTACGCCTCTTACGGATTGATAAACCTTAGGTCATCCACTTGAGGGAAATTTGCTACTGTCCTACAAACCTGTGCACTTGCAGGCCCAACAACGTCTACAAGAAGAAGGTTGTGTAGTTGACATCACGCATTAGAAGAATATTGTGGAACACTGCAATGACTTACAAAATTGGCACCAAGGCATTGAGTTCCATTCTGGATGCAATGAAACTCCTACACTCCCCACCTGTTGATTCTTGTTCAGAATATCATCCTAATGACTATTCTAACCTCGATGAGTCAAAGGCAGATGGCATGTCCTGTTCACCCATTAAGGTGCCTGTTCTAATTTGGCAAGGTTTTATTGATTGCACGTATCTTGCATATGTTGTCTTGCATTTCTTCTACTTTGTTGCACCACCATCTGCTTAGTTTACTCATCATATAACTCGAGATGCCATGCCCATCCATTATCAATACATATTCCATCTATCATCATACCATGTTTTTTCACTCAAATGTTGTTCTTGTGCATCAGACATCAAAAAGGAAGAGGGTGATTGCCGAACCTGAAGGAGCACCAGCAAAGTCCTTGAAAAGCGTGGTGGTGCCGGAGAAATCAGAAAACACCCCACTTATATTGGCTGTACAACCAGTGACACAAAACATAGGACCGACTCCAGCAGATGTACCCATACTTCACTGGCCACACCACTAGCCCCACCACATAGGACCTGCACTCCAGCAAAAGGTATACGATTTCATTTGCCATAGCACCAGCCGTACCACAGAAAAATCCCACTCCAGCAAAAAGTACAGCAAGTCCACCGGCCGAAGACCTATCCCAACTACAGAGAAGACCAATTCCTGCAGATTGGAACCCAATTCCATTTATTCCCAGTTTAAAAGACAATGCTTTCAATGTTGTTAGGGACTACGTGCATATATTCCCATCATGGGAAGATTATAGTGAAGACAAACACCATTTTCACATCTTCCTGTCCAACTTACATGTAAGTACTATTATTCATGGTTATTATTTTCCTGTTTTCTGCTGATTGAACACATCAATGATTTACATTACATTGTTGTAACTAGGCAAGGGTCAATCTGGATAGTCATGACAAGCAAAGCTTGCTTGTGCTTTTCACGGAAGCATTGCAGCAGTATCGGTGTTACCTGAGGAAATCACACTTTGATGGCAAGTCTATAAACGAATTTCCGGTGAAGTCTCTTGTGCTAAATTTAGAACACATTGAATGGAAAAACCTTGTTATGCACTGGTCTCGTTCCCAGGATGAGGTACTGTCTATGAAATCACATGACAATTTGAACTTCTACTTTTCCGCATGTGCCTTACAGATCTTTTTTGCAGGAAATCTGCTCGAAGAAGAATTCCAGTTTGAAAAGAACGACAGGATATCGCAAATATGCTTCCCGCTGCTTTGCTCTTGTTAGTACATGTTGTCCTGTATTACTGTACTTGCATACATACCTGGTTCATTATGTGACAACAGTATGCATGACAGCTTGCTTATCAATTGCTCGCTCCAAATTATCTGATCTATACGAATGGTTACATTAGTGTAGAATATATCCAATGCCAATGAATTTTTTTAGCTCTGCATTGTTCTTGTAAGTACATGTTGTCCTTTATCAGTGTACTTATATTGACAGGTAGTTGTTCATGTACCATCACTCTGCAGATTATTTTCCTTTTCCCTCCATTTTCTACACATCAGATCTATATTTACTCTTACCATAAGGTTGGTACTGAAGAAGTTTAGCTGTGCATTGCTCTTGGCTGTGCCTTTTGCCTGTATCGATGCACATACATTTATAGCTACTTGGTTATGTAGCATCACTCTTCATCTTATCTTAAATATTCTCCATT
>NC_041387.1:438339574-438351947 GCF_002162155.2 Triticum dicoccoides
TAATGTAAGTTTATCCTTCTCAAGCCTTCAAACTTTGTTGTGTATATTTGGTTAGGCATGACTGCAACAGCTGTTTATTTTTGGTGTTTGCATCAAATTGCATGTTTAAAGTTTATTATGCAGTTCATAAACAAAAGTTTGTCCTTCTCAATTTAAGTTTTTAGCTGCACAACCAAGTTCCTTCTTCATACCATGTAAATTAAACTATATAGAGCAAGTGATCTTCTTTTGCACTACATGTATGCTTCTATTCTTCATCCGTAATCCAGTAGTGTGGTGAACCTACACGCTACAGCACAATGTCATATCATGCAATGTCTTAACGATGAACAATGTCATATCATTCTACTATTATTTAAACCGTCTCTTTATTTGCCCATCTAAATGGGATAAATTGACAGCACACTAACCATTGATACTTATGAGTTCTTGATCTATAATCCAAAGGTGTCGTGAAGCTGCCAACTCCTTCACAATGTCATTTCCTGCCATGTCTTGACCTGAACAATACCATATTGTGTTAATGCAATTTTAAACTGTGTCACTTTATTCGTCAGTAAGAAATGTGATGAATTGTCAGCACTGATACTTTTATGTGCAAAACCTGTCATCTGTCTGCTTGTTTATCTTTCAGAGTGAGGAAGATATAAGTGTTGAACAAGCGCAGACTCATCATCTTGCTCAGCTGCTTGCGCTGCAGCTCCCCGGCAGGGCTAACCTTTCTTGAACTCTATTGAAGTGCTGTCGGTTTTGTATATTATTTTGTCAGCGTGTTTATTTGCACTGGTGGCGATCTTTGATGCCCAGTGTATGTAATCTGCTGTCTGCTTGTGCTTTATTATCATAGTGGCGAACTTTGATGCCCAGTGGATGTAATATGTCGTAATTTCTTTATTGTATAGTCTAGGTTTTTTCTTATTCATGATGTTGCAGTTATTTTACTGTATATATATCCTGTCTTCGCAGTAAACCGGCCAAACCGTAAATTACGGTACATAATCGGGTCGTCATGCAATCATGATGTATGATCCGCATCATGGGCCCCGTCATCTTGGTCCGTCAAACGGCCAAAAGTGAACTGGCCCACTAGTAGATAAGGGCCTTTAATAGGCCGAGTAATCCCGGGCCCTCTTTTCGCAAGAAAACTCAATGGGCTTTTAGGAGGCTGAGAAGTAGGTTGGGCCTGAAACGTGCCGAACAGCTCACGGGCCGGCAGCAGCCCGAAATGGACCCCGGCCCATGATTGTGCAAATCAAATCACGGGCTTTTAACATGCCAAAATTGTCTGGGTCCTTGTTTGGCCCTATCAGATATCGGCTGCGACCAGGCCGGATGCAAACCGAGCCGTAGTTAGGCCCAACTATATGACGGGCTTTTAATAGGCCGAAATTAATATAGGGCCAAAATGTTAAATAGGCCCTTAACAGGCCGAAACTAATATCAGGCCGAATTAATAAATGGGCCTTTAGCAAGTGGGCCCAAAAGCATAGTGTTCAGTTGACGGGCCGAATCTGATATGGGCCATAATTTAGCCCAAAGCCTCTTAAAGGGTCGGACCTGATTTGGGCCGTAATTTGGCCCAGAACATGGTAGGCTTTTAACGGGCCGGATCTCATTTGGGCCATTATTAGGCTCGGAACATGCCAGGGCATTAATGGACCGGATCAAATATGGGCCGACATTTTGCCCAAAACATGGCAGCCAGTTAATGGGTCGGCCTACTAGGGTCCTCAAAACCTTGTGGGCCTACAGCTGGGCCGGCCCATTAATGTCGGCCAAATCTCATGGGCCTTTAGCAGGGCCGGCCCATTATGATCTGCAAGAATCTTGTGGGCCTTTACCTGGGCTGGCCCATTATGGCACACAAAAATCTTGTGGGCCTATACCTGGGCCGGCCCATTATGGCCTGCAAAATCTTGTGGGCCTTTAGCTGGGCCAGCCCATTATGGTCCGCAAAATCTCATGGGCCTTTAGCTGGGCCCGCCCATTATGGCCCGCAAAATCTTATGGGCCTTTAGTTGGGCCAGCCCATTTAAACTTGATGGGTCGTGCCACGTGTTGACGTATCATAGGCGCCTTTTGTCCAATGAGTGGATTACATCTGTCCCAACGATGAGCCGACACGTGTTTCCTCCAGCCAATGATGATTTTACACGTGGAAAATCCCCATTTGTCGGGGCTGTTAACGGGTTATCGGATCAAAACCTGACCGCTTAACGGTGTTCCGTTGCGGTGGATGCCACGTGTCGGTCATCCGTGATGAAAGCACTTCTGTGACGCGCGATTTATCGTCATGGAAGTGGACACTTCCGTGATGATAATTTTGGTAATATCATGGAACACTTCTACGACAACATAGGTATGACTATCTTGATTCTGTCATAAAATCGTCATTGATGTACATGCATGACAAAAAAGAGACCTACTGTGACAAACACATATCATCACGGAAGTGTATTTTTTTGTAGTGCATGAATAATCCTATGATCCCCTTGAGCCTGGGTGGCGGACCGTAGGATGATCACACGGGTACTCTGGGATATCCTAGGACAACACTGGATTCTCCAGGTGCCCTGACAACCACTGGGTACTCCAGGGTGCCTTAAGCAATCCACCCAGATGTGTATTTAAGTAGCCACCTTAAGTTAACCATTAAGTAACAATACTCGCATCTGTCATGGATACACTCACCCAAACCACGTCTACAAGCATAGCATAGCAATATAAGCATCACATAGAAGTAACTCCCAAAGGTTTGATAATAAATAGGGCAATAGGTTCTACCTCATCATCTACTTCCCAAAACCCACATGTTAAAATCAGATCCTAACCATGCAATGTTTGAGGGTTGATCTAATGCAATAAAAATTGGGTATTAAAGAGGTATGATCAAAGTGTTACTTGCCTTGCTGATGATCCATGAAACCTAGAGACTCATAGTAGCATGCTTCGCACTCCGGGTATGTCGGCGTCCTGGAAACGGGGGTCTCCAGACTTGCCTGCCTGCAGCCTGCGGCGTGGCTCAAGGGGCGGCCCAGTTCGGCCCATCTTCATCAACGCAAGCTCAAGACCCTCGCGAGGGGCCAAGCCTCGCGGGGCGGGTGACGCAAGGCTTCCTCAGGAACGGCCTCACTGGGTAGGCTCGCGAGGAGGCGGAGAGTCAAGGCAGGGGTACCTCGCGAGGTGCTCGTGACGCAAGCCATGACGATCAAGACCAGGCGGGCGCAGGCCTGTGCAGTGTCCTTGTTTCCTCTTTGGTGCAAAGGGGGCAAGTGCAGGTGCGGACTACCGAGGCATCAGGCAAAGGTTACCGTTCCGGTGCAATGGGACCAAGACCAGCAGAGCGGCGGGACATAGGTCACCGTGGAGCCCAAGAAGGGGTCATCGTTAGTGCCTTTGGCAGCCGAAGACCAACTTTAGTCAGGATAACTTGTACTAGATGTTCCCCTTCAAAATGGTCGTTGTCGGCTTCCTTCCCGCTCAATATTTGGGAAGAGGACCAGGGCCTCTATATATAGGGATAGCCACCACAGTTGGGAGGGGATCATCTCATCTGGATCTCACCCAGAGCCAACAGAGACGGAGCAACTCCTCTCCAAGCACATCACCACAAGAACATCCCTCCCGAGGTTGTTCTTCCCCCGTACTGTTCATCATCAGCACGTGAGGCAATCCACCACACCACACACTGGATTAGGGTATTACACCACAACGGTGGCCCAAACCAGTATAAACCTTGTGTCCCTTGTGTTGTTCATCATGTAGCTTAGATTCTTAGCAAGGCGTTGGGATGTGGATCGGTAGGGGCAAGATCTTCGCGCGCACCCCAGAGTTCGAACCTTAAGGGTTTTGCCGGAACCCAATATCCGACATTTGGCGCGCCAGGTAGGGGTGCACCGAAGCTCTCCCTTCCGTCGACCCGCTCTCCATCAACACCGCGCTTCTCCCTCATGGCGAACAACGCGCCGCCTGCTCCGGCTGCCGACGCCAACACTGGGGCCAGGGGCTCCGAGCCTTGGCCCCCGCCTTGCGACAGGTGCAGTGGCCGAACAAGTTCAAGCCATAGATGTCGCCGCGTTACGACGGCGCGGCGGATCCGCTAGCTTTCCTACTGGCGTATGAGGAGGTCGTCATCAAGGTCGGGGGAGACGACAGGGTCATGGCAAACTGGTTTCTCATGGCCCTCGCCGGCGTTCCACGCATGTGGCTGATCCACCTGCCAACAACTTATGTGGCCTCCTGGGAGGAGCTGTGCGGCCTCTTCCTTGCCCATTACGCTGCGCTGGCGCCCCCGGTCGTTGCAACCATCCTGGGCGGTTCGCGGGCGCCACCCTTGGACCGCCACGTCAAGCCGTTCGTCCGCCAGATCGGCGCCGCCCTTACGCGGCACGGGGCTCCCCCGGGTTAGGCGGCACCCAAGGCCGACCTGACCTTCAGCTCCGACGATGACCCCGTCAACGCTGCCTGCTCGGGCGCGCTCCCGATGCTTTGCACGCCCACCATCTGCCAGGTGGCCATCACCAGGACCCTCATCGACGGTGGTGCCGGCCTCAACATGCTCTCGGTGGAGGCCTTCAGCCTCCTCCACGTGCCTCTGGAACGACTCCAACCCAGCAAGTCCTTCTCGGGCATTGGAGGCAGTTCCACCGGCTCCCTGGGGCAGATCCGCCTCCCCGTGACCTTTGGCACCCATGACAACTTCTGCACGGAGCTGCTCGACTTCGACATCGCCCTCATCGGTCTCCCGTACAACGCCATCCTAGGCTACCCTGCCTTGGCCCAGTTCATGGCAGCGACTCACCCGGCCTACAACCTCATGAAGATGTCCGGGAGCAGTGGCGTCCTCACCATAGCTGGAGATACAAAGGATGCTCTGCAGGCGCTCAAGCTCGCCTTCAAGGCGGCCACAGTGGCACAGCCCACCAGCGTCGACACCCTCAAGGCCAAGGGGGTTGCGTCAACCAAGAAGAAGCAGTTGTTCACCCAAGACAAGGCGGAGACTAAGCAGGTACCAGTCGATGAGGATGGATCCTCCGGTGCCACCTTCACCATAGGCGCCAATCTCAACCGCGAGCAAGAGGAGGCCCTAGTGAAATTCTTGTGCACAAACAAGGAGGTGTTCGCGTGGGAACCCAAGCAGCTAGCGGGGGTCCCAAGGCAGGTGATCGAGCACCACCTGAACGTGTGCCCCAATGTGTGCCCCGTGAAGCAGAAAGCAAGGCGGCAATCCACCGAGAAGCAGGCCTTCATCATCCAAGAAACCCGCAAGCTAGAAGCTGCGGGAGTCATTTGCAAGGTCCGCTATCCGGAATGGCTGGCAAACCCTATTGTTGTGCCGAAGAAGGGAGGAAAGGAGCGCATGTGCGTCTACTTCACCAACCTCAACAAGGCCTGCCCTCAAGATTTGTTCCCACTCCCCCGCATCGACCGTCGATTCCACCGCTGAGTGCGACCTGTTGTGCTTCTTGGATGCCTTCTCAGGCTATCACCAAATCAAGATGGCGGTAGAAGATGTGGAGAAAATGGCCTTCCTGACCCCGTGCGGGGTGTACTGCTACACCTGCATGCCATTCGGATTGCACAACACAGGCGCAGCCTTTCAGCGACTGATGCATATCGCCTTGGGCCGGCAGCTCGGGAGAAACACCGAGGCCTACGTCGATGATATCATGGTGAAGTCTCGGGAGGCCAAGACCCTGATACAGGACCTCGAAGAAACCTTCAAGAGCCTTCATGAAGTGGACCTACGGCTCAACCCGAAGAAGTGCGTGTTCGGTGTTCCTTCTGGCAACCTCCTGGGCTTTCTCGTGTCCCATAGAGGTACAAAGGCTAACCCGGAGAAGGTCAAAGCAATCAAAGACATGAGTCCGCCGCAAACCCTCAGGGAAATGCAAAAGCTCACCGGGTGAGTGACCGCGTTAGGGCGCTTCATCTCCAAGATGGGGGAGCGTGCCCTGCCCTTCTTCAAGCTGATGAAAAAGAAGGGTCCGTTCGAATGGACTCAACAGGCTGACCAAGCGTTCCAAGATCTCAAGAAGTACCTGACTAGCCCTCCTGTGATGGTGGCTCTGCGCCCTTAGGAGCCCCTGGTGCTCTACCTCGACGCCACACCTTACTTCGCCAGCGCAGCTCTGGTGGTGGTTCGAGAGGAGCGTCGGGTCAAGGCCGCATCGGCCGCAAACCCAACCGCGGCAGCTCAGGACCAGGAAGGCCTCGCGAGGGCCATGACCTCGGCATATGGGGACCAGCCTCAACGGGAAGACACCTCCGGGGTTGAGGGGACCTCACCAAGCAGTCAGGAGCCGGGGGCTCAAACACCTCAGGAGGCGCTCGACTCTTTGGAGGGTGCGGGCTCGGTCGGCGCGCCCACCCTCGTCGAGCATCCCGTGTATTTCTCCAGCACGGTACTACAGTATGCAAGGGCATGGTACCCCATACCCCACAAGCTCTTGCTCATGCTATTGGTGGCTTCTCGGAAGCTGCAGAACTACTTCCAAGGTCACCCCATCAAGGTTGTATCAGCCTACCCATTGGAGAGGGTGCTTAGGTGAAAGGATCGAGAAGAGGTGTCTAGAGGGGGGGTCATTAGACACTAAGTACCAACAGTTGTAGTTTTTAACTTCTTTAAGTTCAAGTGGAGTTTTGGCACAAGTTTAACAATCACAATACATAACAAGCAAGCATGCAAAGAGTATATGATAAGCGGAAAGTAAAGCATGCAACTTGCAAGAATGTAAAGGGAAGGGATTGGAGGATTCAAACGCAATTGGAGACACATATATTTTTGTCGTGGTTCCGATAGGTGGTGCTATCGTACATCCACATTGATGGAGACTTCAACCCACGAAGGGTAACGGTTGCACGAGTCCACGGAGGGCTCCACCCAGTCCACGGAGGGCTCCACCCACGAAGGGTCCACGAAGAAGCAACCTTGTTTATCCCACCATGGTCGTTGCCCACGAAGGATTTGCCTCTCTAGCGGTAGATCTTCACGAAGTAGGCGATCTTCTTGCCCTTACAAACTCCTTGGTTCAACTCCACAATCTTGTCGGAGGCTCCCAAGTGACACCTAGCCAATCTAGGAGACACCACTCTCCAAGAAGTAACAAATGATGTGTTGATGATGAACTCCTTGCTCTTGTGCTTCAAATGATAGTCTCCCCAACACTCAACTCTCTCTCACAAGATTTGGATTTGGTGGAAAGAAGATTTGAGTGGAAAGCAACTTGGGGAAGGCTAGAGATCAAGATTCATATGGTAGGAATGGAATATCTTGGCCTCAACACAAGTGTAGGTGGTTCTTTCTCAGAAAATGTAAGTTGGAAGTGTAGGTTCGTTCTGATGGCTCTCTCCATGAATGAAGAGGAGGTGGAGGGGTATATATATCCTCCACACAAAATCTAACCATTACACACAACTTGCCAATCTCGGTGGGACCGAATTGAGAAACTCGGTCGGACCGATTCAACAAATCTAGTGACCGTTAGGATTTTCGGTGGGACCGACATGCAACTCGGTAGGACCGATATGGTTAGGGTAAGGGCATAACATAATCTCGGTGAGACCAATTACACAAACTCGGCGGGACCGATTTTGGTAATAAGCTAACCAGAGAGTTGGTCAGGCAAACTCGGTGAGACCGATTACACAAACTCGGTGGGACCGATTTTGGTAATAAGTTAACCAGAGAGTTTGCATTGTAATCTCGGTAGTACCGATTGCTCAAACTCGGTGAGACCGATTTTGGTAATGGACATACACAGAAAGATTACAATCCCATCTCGGTGAGACCGAGATCCCTATCAGTGAGACCGATTTGCCAAGGGTTTGTGGCAATGGCTAAGACATCTGAACTCGGTGGCGTCGGATAGAAAGAATCGGTATAGCCAAATTAGACTTTTTGGTTTAGGACATATGTGGATGTGAGAAAGTAGTTGAGGGCTTTGGAGCATATCACTCAGCACTTGAGCAAGCAAGCCATTAAGCAACACCTCATCCCTCCTTGATAGTATTGGCTTTTCCTATAGACTCAATGTGAACTTGGCTCACTAAAATAGAAAATGTAGAGTCTTGTGCTTGGAGCTTGAGCCAATCCTTTGTCCTTAGCATCTTTAAGGGGTTCCACATCCTTTAGTCCATGCCACTTCATTTGTTGAACTCATCTGAAACATACTAGGTAAAAGTGTTAGTCCAACAAGAGATATGTTGACATTAATTACCAAAATCACCCAGGGAGCACTTGTGCTTTCAATTTCCCCCTTTTTGGTAACTGATGACAACATACATCAAATCTTTAGATAAAGATATAGAGAATTTCAAGTAAAGCTTTGGAAAGACATGTAACATGCATAAGCTCCCCTAACATGTATGCAATCATGTGAATATGGAATATAGAGGCATGTGAGAGCATAACCATGACAGAGTAGGCAATGTGTTACATGTATCTTGGCTATATGCATCACAGTAACAGATGTGAATGTGGGAAATGTACTTTCATGCTCATGAGTCCTTCTTGCAAACAGTATGTACATCAGCAAGAATTCCTCATACACATGATTGTGATGCATATACTTACCTTGTGGTCTTGAGTTGGCTTAGGATGGAATGAACCTGTGAAAACAAGGTTAGATAACACAGATACACCTACTAGCCAGAGCAAACAAAAGAAACCACAAGAGTACCAAGACTGGGATGACATGTAGAGAGTGAGTACTGAGTACCACATTGGATTATAGACATGTCCCCAAAGGTAAATACGTGCAATGAATTTAAGAATTCTTTCCCTTAGAAGTCTTGCTCCCCCTGAATCTAGCATGGGATACTGGGAGAAGATAGGGAACAGAAAATCAGAGCTCAAAGAAACAAATGAACAGAGCTAATGCAAATGAGCACATATGAACATGTCTTTCCCCTCAAGAAGACATGTGGCATCTCTCCTCTTGAACACCAAGCATCTGGGATCCTTGAAGAATACTCTCTCCTTGAGTATTCTCTCCCCCTAGAGATGTGATGAAGCTTTGATGTGATCTCTCTCTCCCCCTTTGACATCAATTTCCAAGAAGGGCCTTCTGGAATTTGTCGTGAATGGGTTTGGTCCTTGAGTCACAGCACAAAGCACTAAGGTAAATGTGATCCTTGTAGAGGACAAGATTCACTGAGTGGAGCTAGATCAAGAGTAATGCAGGAACGAATGGCAAAGTGTCTTTCCTGTAGTGAAGTCAGTGGCACCGAGTGGTATGCTTCGGTTGGACCAAAAACAATAGACCGGTGTGACCGAGTTCATCACAGAGAAAACACTTGTCACCTCAGCTCACTAGACAAGTAAGATCTCACAAGGATTTGCAAGGAATTAACTAAAGGATTTGCAATGAATTGGATGCAGGGAATGCTGAACAAATAGAAAAGAAAAGAAGTCTAGATGAAGTTTTTTTTAAAAGAAAGGGGAAATGGATATGCAAGAGACAAATGAAAGAGCACAGAAAAGAACACAAGAGAACTTCATCTAGAGATGGTCGGCGACAAAGTCACCTATGTTAGAGTATATTGACTAAGGAGTCAAGTGGGATCACTTGATCATAGGTCATACTCATCATTTAAGCTCAAAATGGGGTTACCATTTTCTGTTTAAGCATCTTGATGTATTCACATCTTGTCGAGTTGCTTTGACTCATGACTTGGAGTAAAGCTTCTCTAAGATGGAATAACATACCTTGGGTGGTGGTGTTGATCGTGATCATGTAGTTGAACTTGTGTGGGTTGCTCAAGATTGATGTAGCTCATCAAGAGTTGGGAGCACCACCTGGAATTTGAGTTCATCTACCTACATGGATTAGTTTTTGCAAGGAAGAGCACTTGTGTATCCAAAATGAAAATCATGAAACTTAACATAGAATTTGACAAAGGATATGTTTGAATGGTTCCATGCTTCCTTGGCATCAACCACCGTTGTGTAGAGACTTGGTGAAGTAGAGATTGCTCAAGATATGAGTGAGTTGCAATATCATAGACTTAGATTCATCCAAGTTCCTACATGGATTAGATAACATGCAAGGTGCAAATATATCCAAGACATAAGATTATCATCATAAGAGAAATATCAAGGATTAGTCATAGGCTTATGCCTTGCGTGTATCAAATGGAGTTCCTACTCCAAGTTTGAGGCATCAATGATGTTCAATTCACCTCTTAACCTGTAAAACACTTTCTCATCAAGTGGTTTGGTGAAAATATCCGCTAATTGCTTTTCCGTGCGAACATGCTTAAGATTAATGTCCCCTTTGGCAACATGATCTCGAATGAAATGATGACGAACTTCAATATGCTTAGTTCGAGAGTGTTGCACGGTATTATGAGCAATCTTGATAGCACTCTCATTGTCACAAAGTAATGGAACATGTTTCACATATATCCCATAATCTTTAAGAGTTTGGGTCATCCAAAGTAATTGAGCACAACATGAACCAGCGGCAATGTATTCCGCTTCGGCGGTGGATAAGGTTACCGAGTTTTGTTTCTTGGAAGACCAAGACACAAGAGATCTACCAAGAAATTGACAAGTACCCGAAGTGGACTTTCTATCAACCTTGTCACCGGAATAGTCTGAGTCAGAGTAGCCAACAAGATCGAAAGAGGCCCTCTTTGGATACCAAATGCCAAAGTTTGGTGTATGGATTAAGTATCTCACTATCCTTTTCACGGCCTTAAGATGACATTCTTTAGGAGCAGCTTGATATCGTGCACACATGCACACACTTAGCATGATATCGGGACGTGAAGCACATAGATATAACAATGAACCAATCATAGAGCGATAAACCTTTTGATCGACCGGTTCACCATCTTTGGTCAAATCAAGATGTCCACTAGTAGGCATGGGTGTAGTCATACCTTTGCATTCTTGCATATTGAAATTCTTGAATAAGTCCTTGGTGTACTTCGTTTGAGAGACAAAGGTACCTTCCTTAGTTTGCTTGATTTGCAAACCAAGAAAGAATTTGAGTTCACTCATCATAGACATCTCAAACTTCTCCGACATTAGCTTTCCAAACTTCTCACTAAAATGAGGGTTAGTTGATCCAAATATAATATCATCGACATAAATTTGGCATACAAATAGTTCTCCATTGACCCTGTTAGTAAAAAGTGTAGAATCTATTTTTCCAATTTCAAACCCTTTTTCAATAAGGAACTTGGTAAAGCATTTATACCACGCTCTAGGAGCTTCTTTAAGACCATAAAGAGCTTTGTGCAGTTTGTAAACATGGTCAGGTTTCTTAGGATTAACAAAGCCGGGAGGTTGTTTAACATAAACTTCCTCCTCTATTTCACCATTTAGAAAAGCACTTTTAATGTCCATTTGGTATAAGGTGATATCATTGTGATTAGCATAGGCAAGTAAGATGCGAATGGACTCAAGTCTAGCAACGGGAGCATAAGTCTCACCATAGTCCATACCTTCGACTTGTGTGTAGCCTTGGGCGACGAGACGTGCTTTGTTGCGAACTACTTGTCCATCTTCATCTTGCTTGTTGTGAAACACCCATTTGGTACCGATGATGTTGTGGTTATTGTCGGGCTTCTCAACCAATGTCCAAACTTGATTTCTCTCAAAGTTGTGTAGCTCTTCATGCATGGCGTTTATCCAATCCGGATCTTCCAATGCTTCTTCAACCTTCATAGGTTCAATGCTAGAGATGAATGAATAGTGTTCACAAAAGTTAGCTAAACGAGTTTTGGAGCGAGTGATTCTCCCGGTTTGGATATCATTGTAGATTTGCTCGACGGGATGGTCCTTAGCAATTCTTGCTCGAACTCGTGAAAGCTTTTGCTTGGGTCTTGGTTGAACATCTCCTTCATCTTGTTCTTCTTCTTGGTCTTCTTCATTGTTGGTGTTGTCGTTCTCTTGTCGTGGTGGAGAAGGAGGTTGTTGACGTTTGTCTTGGTTCACTTCCTCGTTTTCTTCATCTTGGTGTGTCCCACTTGTGGATGCTTCCATATCAACTCTTGGTTCACCTTGTCGTGAGGTAGAAGCTTCCACTTGGATGGACGAGGTACTCTCCTTCACCTCCGTTGGGCGAATCTTGCCAATAGACAAGTCTTGAATTGCTTCCGAGGGTCTTTGTCTCCTACATCAATTGGCAATTGCTCTACTTGCGAGCCATTAGATTCATCAAACTTCACATCTACAGTCTCTTCAACTTTCGGGTGAAATTATTGTAGACACGGTAAGTGTGAGAGTTTGAGCCATAACCAAGTAGGAAACCTTCATGAGACTGAGGAGCAAATTTAGAATGACGATGCTTATCAAGAATGTAGCACTTTGAGCCGAATACTCGAAAGTATCCAACTTGGGGTTTGTTACCGGTGAGAATCT
>NC_041387.1:438352412-438361381 GCF_002162155.2 Triticum dicoccoides
TGAAGATACAAGCGATTTGTTGCATGACAAGCTGTCTCAACCGCTTCCGCCCAAAAGTGCTTCGGCGTCTTGTACTCGTCAAGCATCGTTCTCGCCATTTCGATGAGCATCCAGTTCTTCCTCTCAACAACTCCATTTTGTTGAGGTGTGTACGTAGCCGAGAACTCATGTGAAATCCCTTGTTCATCAAGAAAGGTGTCCACATTTGCATTCTTGAACTCCGTTTCGTTGTCGCTGCGAACCTTCTTGATCTTCACTTCAAATTGATTTTGGGCCTTCCTAGCGAAGTTTTCGAAGATCTTTTGAACCTGTGATTTATCATCAAGAAAGAACACCCACATAAATCTTGAAAAATCATCAACTATAACTAGACCAAAAGAATTTCCACCGAGACTTTTGTAGGCGTTGGGACCAAAAAGATCCATGTGAAGTAGCTCGAGTGGCCTCCTTGTAGTCATGATGTTCTTTATGGGATGCCTCCCTCCAACCTGTTTACCTGCCTGACAAGCGCTGCAAAGTCTATCCTTATCAAATATGACATCGTTAAGGCCAAGGATATGATTTCCTTTAATAAGCTTGTCACGGTTTCGCATGCCAACATGACCTAATCATCTATGCCATAACCAACCCTTAGAAGATTTAGCAATAAAGCAAGTTCTAGGTTGAGCCTTTTTAGTGAAATCAACAATGTATATATCACCTCTACGAACACCGGTAAAGACCATTTTATGATTATCTCTACGAAACACTTGGCAATCTACTTCAGTAAATAGGACATTGAAACCGAAATTAGCAAGTCTAGATACTGAAAGTAAGTTGTAGCCAAGAGATTCAATGAGCATGACATTTTGTATGGAGCTATCATGTGATATGGCCACCTTACCGAGGCCAACCACCTTACCCTTTGAGTTATCACTGAAAGTGACGTACTTTTGAGGGCCATCGTTTTCAGCAAGCTCACGAAACATATATTTATCTCCGGTCATGTGATTGGTACATCCACTATCAAGAACCCATTCCTTTCCTCCTGCCATATATCCCCAAAGATTTTCCATAATACCAAAGTGTCTCATTGCATCATCAAGATCAAAGTCACTATCATCATCCTCGTCATAGTATCCATCTTCAACATCGTCATGTGGTGGATCAAATCCTAGAGAGGGTGATTCGTTAGAGTGAGTTGGACAATGATCTTGTTTATGAATTTTTATAGCTTTGGAAATAATATCACTAATAATTCCAACATCTCCTTTGGCACGCATAAGGTTTGTAAGCTCAAATAGACAATCACCAAACATAGGATCATTGGAATTCATCTTACTCAAGGCAATAGACTTATGGAGAATTTCATCTAGATTTTTCAAGGAATAATTTGGAAAATGTTCCTCAAGAAATTTCCATATGGTGTAGGCACACTTAAGAGTAGGCAAACATCCAATCAAGTTTCTAGGCAAGCCTCTAGCGATAAGTTCAAAAGTTCTAAGATTGCGAATCATGTCAATTGACTCATCAAGGGTAGGATGCATAGGATCAACATGAGGTGCACAAGGGCTAGCAATATACTTGTTCAAATGATATTTATTGAAAATCACAAAGCATCTCATTTTTCCACTCATGAAAGTACTCTCCATCAAGTATAGGCACTCTATGTCTAAGACTCCCAATAGTAGACTCATCCATCTTCCTCCAATGGTGTTTAAACCAAAGAAATGGAGACCAAAGCTCTGATACCAATTGAAAGGATCGAGAAGAGGTGTCTAGAGGGGGGTGATTAGACACTAAGTACCAAAAGTTGCAGTTTTTAACTTCTTTAAGTTCAAGTGGAGTTTTGGCACAAGTTTAATAATCACAATACATAACAAGCAAGCATGCAAAGAGTATATGAGCAGCGGAAAGTAAAGAATGCAACTTGCAAGAATGTAAAGGTAAGGGACTGGAGGATTCAAATGCAATTGGAGACACGGATGTTTTTGTCGTGGTTCTGATAGGTGGTGCTATCGTACATCCACGTTGATGGAGACTTCAACCCATGAAGGGTAATGGTTGCGCGAGTCCACGGAGGGCTCCACCCACGAAGAAGCAACCTTGTCTATCCCACCATGGTCGTCGCCCACGAAGGAATTGCCTCACTAGCGGTAGATCTTCGTGAAGTAGGCGATCTCCTTGCCCTTACAAACTCCTTGGTTCAACTCCACAATCTTGTCGGAGGCTCCCAAGTGACACCTAGCCAATCTAGGAGACACCACTCTCCAAGAAGTAACAAATGATGTGTTGATGATGAACTCCTTGCTCTTGTGCTTCAAATGATAGTCTCCCCGACACTCAACTCTCTCTCACGGGATTTGGATTTGGTGAAAAGAAGATTTGAGTGGAAAGCAACTTGGGGAAGGCTAGAGATCAAGATTCATATGGTAGGAATGGAATATCTTGGCCTCAACACAAGTGTAGGTGGTTCTCTCTCAGAAAATGTAAGTTGGAAGTGTAGGTTCGTTCTGATGGCTCTCTCCACGAATGAAGAGGAGGTGGAGGGGTATATATAGCCTCCACACAAAATCTAACCGTTACACACAACTTGCCAATCTCAGTGGGACCGAATTGGGAAACTCGGTCGGACCGATTCAGCAAATCTAGTGACCGTTAGGATTTTCGGTGGGACCGACATGCAACTCGGTAGGACCGATATGGTTAGGGTAAGGGCATAACGTAATCTCGGTGAGACCGATTACGCAAACTCGGTGAGACTGATTTTGGTAATAGGCTAACCAGAGAGTTGGTTAGGCAAACTCGGTGAGACCGATTACACAAACTCGGTGGGACCGATTTTGGTAATAAGTTAACCAGAGAGTTTGCATTATAATCTCGGTAGTACCGATTGCTCAAACTCGGTGATACCGATTTTGGTAATGGACATACACAAAGAGATTACAATCCCATCTCGGTGAGACCGAGATCCCTATCAGTGAGACCAATTTGCCTAGGGTTTGTTGCAGTGGCTAAGACATCTGAACTCGGTGGTGCCGGATAGAAAGAATCGGTATAGCCGAGTTAGAATTTTTGGTTTAGGACATATGTGGATGTGATAAAGTAGTTGAGGGCTTTGGAGCATATCTGTTAGCACTTGAGCAAGCAAGCCATTAAGCAACACCATATCCCTCCTTGATAGTATTGGCTTTTCCTATAGACTCAATGTGATCTTGGATCACTAAAATAGAAAATGTAGAGTCTTGTGCTTGGAGCTTGAGCCAATCCTTTGTCCTTAGCATCTTGAAGGGGTTCCACATCCTTTAGTCCATGCCACTTCATTTGTTGAACTCATCTGAAACATACTAGGTAAAAGTGTTAGTCCAACAAGAGATATGTTGACATTAATTACCAAAATCACCCAGGGAGCACTTGTGCTTTCATCAGGAGTCCCAACTCAGCTGGAAGGGTCACTGAATGGAACATCGAGTTGCAAGCATTTCAGTTAGAATTCAGCACAACCAGAGTCGTCAAAGGAGCCGCACTTGCAGATTTTGTGGCGGAATGGACAGAGGCGCCAGGGCTCGAAGCAGGCGAAGATCGGTCGCTTTTCCCAGGAAGCGAGGCACTAGACGACTGGGTTATGCACTTCGATGGAGCATTCTCGCGACATGGTGTAGTGCTTGTATCCCCCACTCGGGACAAGCTCTATTACGCCGTGCAGCTCTGTTTCCAGCAGGGCGAAAAGGTTTCCAAAAACATAGCAGAATATGAGGGCCTTATAGCAGGCTTAAAGGCCGCGGCTGCGCTGGGGGTGAAGCGCCTCATCATCAAGGGGGACTCACAGCTCCTCATCAACTTCTCCAACAAAGTATACGAGCCCAAGGATGAGCACATGGAGGCGTATCTTGCAGAACTGCACAAGATGGAAAAGCAGTTTCTGGGACTGGAGCTGCAGCATGTGCCTCGCGGCACCAATCAGGAGGCTGATGACACTGCCAAGAGGGCATCGAGGTGGCTACCTCAGGAGCCTGGCATTTTCGAGGAACGACTCTTCAAGCCCTCAGCAGCAACATCACTATCAAGCACAACGCGGCCTCGGGAGGAACTCCCTCAACCGCCTGCCTCAGGAGCTCCGGCCTGTGGCCCGACCTCAGGAGCATGCTTGCTCCTGGCACTGGAGCCTCAGGAAGGATACTGGACTGTGGAGCTCAAGGATTACCTGGTGCAAGGGACTCTACCAGAGAAAGAAGAGGATGCGGAACGCGTGGCCCGGTAGGCCGTGGCCTACTGCATCCAAGACGGAGAGCTCTACCGGAAGCGGCCCAACGGTGTTTCCCTGTGTTGCATCTCCAGGGAACAGGCGAAGGAGTTGCTGGCATACATTCACGGCGGAGACTGTGGGCACCACTTGTCATCACGGACCCTCATCGGCAAGGCGGTCCGCAGCGGGTTTTATTGGCCTACAGCACTCAATGACGCAATCGAGCTGGTGAAGGCTTGTGAAGCCTGTCAATTCCATGCCAAGCAGGTTCATCAGCCAGCTTAGGGCCTGCAGACCATTCCACTCTCTTGGTCGTTCGCGGTCTAGGGGCTGGACATTTTGGGCCCGTTTCCTTGGGCGCCAGGGGGCTATCGCTACCTCTACGTCGACATTAACAAGTTCACAAAGTGGGCAGAGGTGGAAGCTGTCCGTACCATCCCAGCTGGCTCTGCAGTCAAGTTCATCAAGGGCCTCGTGAGCCAGTTCGGGGTGCCTAATCGCGTCATCATCGACAATGGTTCGCAGTTCACCAGCAATCTCTTCAAAACATATTGTGCTAACCTTGGAATGCAGATATGCTAACCTTGGCCAAGCTGAACGCGCCAACGCCGAGATCCTAAAAGGCCTCAAAACCAGGATCTTCAAGAAGAAGCTAGAGGCCTACGGCAGGGGCTGGTACGACGAGCTCCAGTCCATGCTATGGTCTATCCGCACTACCGCCACCAAGTCAACCGGCGAAACCCCGTTCTTCCTCATCTATGGAGCAGAGGTGGTCCACCCTCACGAGGTCAGGCATCGCTCCACGCGGGTCCTGGCGTTTGACGAAGCGTAGCAGTACGCCATGCGGGAGATGGATCTCATGCTGGGGGAAGAACACCGACGGGAAGCCGCGCTTTGAGCGGCAAGATACCAGCAGGCGCTGCGGCGGTACCACTGCCGCAACATCCGACCCAGGACTCTCGAGGTAGGTGACCTCGTGCTCAGGCGGGTGCTCTCTAAGGAAGGGATGCACAAGCTCTCGCCCATGTGGGAGGGACCGTTCAAGGTTGTTCATGTTTCCATACCTGGTGCCGCACGCTTGGAGACCCAGGAGGGGGTGCCCATCTCGAACGCGTGGAACATTCAGCACCTCCGGAGATTCTACCCTTGAAGCAAGGCCCAGTGCCTGTAAAGAAGGCCCGGCGCCTGTGAAGAAGGGCCCAGTGCCTGCAAAGAAGGCCCAGCGCCTGTAAAGCTTGCCGCCCCAAGAAAAGGCCCGGTGCCTGTGAAGAAGGCCAATGCCTGTGAAGCTCGCCGCCCGTGACACTCTCACGTAAAAATGAGTTGGGGTTGTACATGCCCCGGAGTCTCCGGAGTGCCGCCCTTGGGCCTCAGGGACTCCTGCTCACGCCCAGTGGCAGCACTTAGCTCCGCGCTGGTGAGAAGACGTCGAAGACTAGACTAGGTGCCGGACGCGGCTTTTCATTTGCTTTCCGCAGTTGGCTTGTTCACCCTTGTTCGAAACTTTATTGGAGTTGCTTTTACTGTTGTTTGCCGTCCCCAGCCCGTGATTCTTCGTCTTTGTTTTTCGTCTGACTCGTCCTCTCTTTCGCAAGCCTCGCGAAGGGGCTACGCGGGCGCCCTCGTGAGCACCTTCTTACCTAATTTCGTGAGGTTTCCACACTCAAGTTCGCAGCGGGAGCACCCCTCCCGGTCCATGCCCCGCGGGCATCGCGACGCAAACACAGGACCTAAGCCGGACGCCCACGCGACAAAGGTTCGAAAGCTATCCTCCCGTCTAATTTTTGTAGGCCTCAAGACGCCCGACTAGGCCTCAGGCAGGTACCTCGCGAGGCGAAAACTGTAGCCGCAACACCACAACACGGCATGGGAATAATGGAAATAGCAAAATAATTAAAGGCAATAGTCCAGTACGCCCCCATGGGGCTCCATACTTCTCTCTCTCTCTCTCTATGCAGGAAAAGGGGGGAAACAAAATAAACGTGGCATCTCGGTGACAGCTCGTGAGGGGGGATTCACACCGTCCTCCTGAGCTCAGTTAGACTCCTCCTCACGCTTCACCGAGGCACGACGGCGGGATGACCCGCTACCACCCTCGAAGCGGGCACGGCGGCGCGGTGGTTGATCACGGCCACCGCTGGAGGAGCTGTCACCAGAGGGGGAGCCGCAAAAGCTTGGCGAGCTGCGAGCGCCGCCGGCAGCGGGCTCGCCTTCGTCCTCGTGGCGGCCGAGGCCAAGTCCCAGCACTTGGTCACAGTCATCGTCTTCAGGTCAGCACCCGACACGGCAGCCGTCTTCTCCAAACACCCTCACGTAGAGGGTCGCGTAGCCGTCAAACTTGAAGTGCAGGGTGCACCGCCGGCCCAGGCCGCGCGCGCGGGCAAACGTCTGCCAGCCGCGGGCCAAGGCCATATTCCCGGCGACGGAGATCTCCACCGAGACCCAGGAAGCCCTGCTGTAGCAGCGGTCCGCCTAGAGCCAGAGGCTGCCAGGAGCGCCGGCCGGGAGTTCGTTGGCGAAGTAGTGGGGAAGCTGGAGCCAGTTGCCGGTCGGGTCCGCCGACCACACGACAAACTCCGGCAGCACCTCAGCTGAGTGGAAGCATGACCTGGGAGGCCGCGCGTCCACATCGCGCCTCCCCTCACCCACCGGGCGGCCGTCACCGTGCGAGGGACCACCGTCGCGACCACGAGAGCCGCCGCAGGAGTCCCGGGGTGCTTACGGGGGTGACCTCAGCCGCGCTTTGGCGGAGGGGAGCCAGGCCCTTCCCGACGAGTTTTCCCCTTCTCCGCGGCCAAGAACTTCTTCGTCGGCACCATGAGCACGGTGGGCGACGGGAGCAGGAAGGAAGAAGAAGCAAGCGGGGGAAGGGAGATGTGCAGCGGGGGCATGTGCCCTCCCACATTTATGGCCCAAGGGAGGCCAACCGTCGGCCTCCACGATCGCAGGTAATCATGACTCTTTTTGCATGCAGCAGGGACTCGTCAAATCGGGCAGTTGCCGAGGCAGCTGAGGAAGCGGGGACGCCCACATCCAATCAACCGCCACGCGGCGACCAAGGCCGCAGGCTGTTGGGGCCCGCGGTGCTCTGCACTTGCCCTTTCACTTTGCTGCTAAGCGAAGTCCGAGCGTGCCTTGGGCCCGGGGTCTACTGTCGGCGTCCTGGGAATGGGGGTCCCCAGACTTGCCTGCCTGCGGCCTGCGGCATGGCTCAAGGGGCGGCCCAGTACGGCCCATCTTCATCAACGCAAGCTCAAGACCCTCACGAGGGGCCAAGCCTCGCAGGACGGCGATGCAAGGCTTCCTCAGGAATGGCCTCACTGGACAGGCTCGCGAGGAGGCGGAGAGATCAAGGCAGCGGTACCTCGCAAGGTCCTCGTGACGCAAGCCATGACGATCGAAACCATGCGGGCGCCGGCCTATGCAGTGTCCTTGTTTCCTCTTTGGTGCAAAGGGGGCAAGCGCAGGCGCGGAGTACCGAGGCATCAGGCAAACGTTACCGTTCCGGTGCAACGAGACCAAGACCAGCAGAGCGGCAGGACAGAGGTCACCGTGGAGCCCAAGAAGGGGTCATCGCCAGTGCCTTTGGCAGCTGAAGACCAACTTTAGTCAGGATAACTTGTACTAGATGTTCCCCTTCAAAATGGTCGTTGTTGGCTCCCTTCCCGCTCAATATTTGGGAAGAGGACCAGGGCCTCTATATATAGGGATAGCCACCACAGTGGGGAGGGGATCATCTCATCTGGATCTCACCCAGAGCCAACAGAGACGGAGCAACTCCTCTCCAAACACATCACCACAAGAACATCCCTCCCGAGGCTGTTCTTCCCCTGTACTGTTCATCATCAGCCCTTGAGGCAATCCACCACACCACACACTAGATTAGGGTATTACACCACAACGATGGCCCGAACTAGTATAAACCTTGTGTCCCTTGTGATGTTCATCGTGTAGCTTAGATTCTCAGCGAGGCGTTGGGACGTGGATCGGTAGGGGGAAGATCTTCACGCGCACCCCAGAGTTTGAACCTTAAGGGTTTTGCCGGAACCCGATATCTGACAGGGTACTCTATCACAAACAAACAAATACATACATAAGCACTCCACTAGAAGTACGAGTAAAACTCAAATAAGAGATCTAACCAAAAAGTTCAACTTAAGAACTCCGGTTTGCAAAAAAAAATCAAATCAAACGAAGCAATGAAACTCAAACTGCGAAAGAAACAAGATCCGTTTACTAATCTGGACTAAAGTCAAATTTAACAGTACCAAAATCTTGTTCAAGTTGGTTAAACAGAAAGAGGGCTTCAAGACGAAGATCTAGGCGCTTGAATCGCCTGATTCCGATAAACGAGCAAAAAGATAAACTAAAACGAAGATCAAGGCAGAAATCACGATAAAAAATAATCGTGGAAAAACCCTGGAAAAAGAAAAACTGACGAACAGGCTAACGAACGAGCATTCGCTGTCTGCGGCTAACGGGTGAACAAAGTTCGTTAAAATGAACGTACAGACGAACGTCCGCTATTTAACTGAACCGAGAAAACCGAACCGAAACTAAAAAACTAGATATAGGGTTTTTAAAAAAAACGGGGTTTTACCTAAAAACCGAAAAAAACGGCGGGCAAGATCCGGCAAACGGCGGCGGCGGCTCCGGCGACTTGCAGCAGTACCGGCGAGGTGATGTAGGGCGGGGCGGCGGCGTGCAGCGCGTGGGTGGCGGCGGAGCACAGGCAGCGGCGGCG
>NC_041387.1:438361761-438425882 GCF_002162155.2 Triticum dicoccoides
CTCGGGAGGCGGCGGCGAGGCGAGGCGGGCGGCGGCGGCTCTGGCTTGGGGCTCCAGGGGGCCCCGGGTCGGCTTTTAAAGGGGGAGAGGTGGCGGCTTGGGGGAAGGGCAACGGGGCAGCATCGGCGGCGGCTCGGACTCCCTCGAGGTGTCCGGCTCGGGGACGAAGGCGACAGCAGCGACGGAGTGGGCCGACTGGGCTTTCGGCCCAGTCGGTCCGAAGCAATTAAAAAAACAGATTTCACCGAAAAAACCCTAGAAAATAAAATAAAAATCTAAAAATACCAAAACAAATTTTCATCGTCTAAATAGAATATTTAGAAGAGGATGAACATTTTCTTGGCCTAAAATGCAATTTTGAAAAAAAAATGCATATTTTTCTACTTCAAATAAAATTGCAATAAAAATCCAAATAAAACTATTTATTCGATTTTAATATTTTTTTCTCGAATATTTCATTTATTTTGGAGAAGTCATATTATCTCCTCTCATATATTTTTAATATGAAATATTTTTGAAGAAAAAATTAAGTAAAACCAAAATGATCCTTGTTTTGATATTTGAGAAAAATTCAAATATGAAAACGATGAAATCCCCAACTCTCTCTGTGGGTCCTTGAGTTGCTTAGAATTTCGAGGATCGCGAAATGAAATGCAATAAAATATGATATGCATGAATGATCTAAGTATAACATTCCCAATTGGAAATTTGGGATGTTACAAACCTACCCCCCTTAAGATGAATCTCGCCCTCGAGATTCAGGTTGGCTTGAAAATAGGTGTGGGTGGTCTTTGCATAGATCATCCTCTCGTTCCCAGGTGGCTTCGTCCTGGGTATGGTGGCTCCACTGAACTTTGCAAAACTTTATAACCTTGCTGCGAGTAACTCGGTTGGCAAACTCAAGAATCTTGACTGGTTTCTCCTCATAAGTCAGATCACTATACAATTGAATTGCTTCCAGGGGCACTGTATCTCTCAAAGGAATATCGGCCATCTCTGCATGGCATTTCTTCAGCTGGGAAATGTGAAACACATCATGAACTCCTCACAGTCCTTCGGGTAACTCCAACTTATAGGCTACCTCTCACATACGTTCCAAAACTCGGTATGGTCCTACAAATCTCGGGGCTAACTTCCCCTTAACTCCAAAATGTTGAACTCCTCGTAGTGGGGACACACGAAGATACACTGTCTCTGACTTCGTAAATTGTCTCCTTGCGTTTAGAATCCGCATAGCTCTTCTACCTGGACTGGGCTATCTTGAGTCTATCGCAAATCAGCACAACCTTCTCTTCAGACTCTTTAATCAAATCTGGTCCAAACAGCTGACGGTCTCCAACTTCCTCCCACAACAACGATGTCCTGCGCCTCCTTCCGTACAAAGCTTCGAAAGGGGCCATCTTCAAACTGGCTTGATAACTGTTGTTGTAAGAGAACTCTGCATATGGCAAATTGTTGTCCCAACTAGATGCATAATCTAGCGCACAAGCTCTCAACACGTCCTCGAGAATCTAGTTGACTCTCTCGGTCTATCCATCTGTCTGTGGATGAAAAGTTGTACTGAATTCTAGCCTGGTACCCAAAGTCTCATGCAACTGATTCCAGAATTTTGAGGTAAACTGGGTTCCTCTATCTGCTACAATGGTACTCGAAACTCCATGCAGACATACGATCCTGGTCATGTATATCTTGGCTAACTTAGCACTTGTGTAAGTGGTCTTCACTGGGATGAAATGAGCTACCTTCGTCAAACGATCGACTACAACCCATATCGAGTCGTAGCCTCAACGAGTTCTGGGCAATCCCGTGATAAAATCCATGCCTAGCTTATCTCACTTCCATTCGGGTATTGGCAATGGCTGTAGCAATCCTGCTTGCTTCTGATGCTCTGCCTTCACTCTCTAACATACATCACATACTGCTACATACTCCGCAATATCCTTCTTCATTCTGGTCCACCAGAAACTGACCTTCAAATCCAGATACATCTTGGTATTTCCTGGGTGAATCAAATATGGTGAATCATGGGCCTCCTGCAGAATCAACTTCCTGATCCCGGGGCCATTAGGCACATATACTCGGTCCTCAAACCATAAGGTATCGTGCTCATCCTCACGAAATCCTTTAGCTTTTCCTTTGCTCATCCTTTCCTTTATCTCGGCGATCTCCTTGTCTGTCTGTTGGGCTTCTCTGCTCTTATCCATCAAAGTAGACTGAATTTCCAATGCTGCCACATAGCCTCTCGAAACTATCTCCAGACATAGCTCACGAAGATCCTTTGCTAACTCCTTGGGTAATTCTCCGTTCATGAGTGTATTGATATGACTCTTGTGACTCAACGCATTGGCTACTATGTTAGCCTTTCCCGAATGATAGTACAACCTCATATCATAATCCTTGATGAGCTCCAACCATCTCCTCTGCTTGAGATTCAACTCATTCTGCATGAAGATATACTTTAAACTCTTGTGATCCGTGTACACCTCACAATGGTTTCCGATGAGAAAATGTCTTCATGTCTTCAACGCATGCACTACAGCTGCTAACTCCAAATCGTGTGTAGCATAATTCAACTCATAGGGTTTAAGCTATCGTGAGGCATATGAAACAACTCTTCCCTCCTGCATAAGCACCGCTCCAAGTCCTCGACGAGAAGCGTCGCAATACACTTGATAATCCTTGCGTTGATCTGGAAGAATCAACACTGGGGTTGTAACCAAACGTTTCTTAAACTCCTGAAAACTGCCTCACATTCCTCAGTCCATTTGAACTTGGTGTCCTTCTTCAACAACTCCGTCATGGGCTTTTCAATCTTAGAGAAATTCTCAATGAACCTCCTGTAGTATCCTGCAAGTCCAAGAAAACTCCGGATCTCTCCAAGTGACGTGGGTGCTTCCCAATTTTTCACAGTGACAACCTTGATGGGGTCTACTGATATTCCTTCTCCGGATATAACATGTTTGAGGAATCCAACTTCCTTCAATCAAAACTCACACTTGCTGAACTTGGCATATAACCGATGTTCTCTGAGCTTCCCAAGTACCAAACGTAAATGTTCCTTATGCTCCTCTTCGTTCTTCGAGTAGACCAAAATATCATCAATTAACACCACGACAAACTTATCCAAAAACTCCATAAAAACTTTGTTTATCATGTTCATGAAATATGCAGGTGCATTAGTTAGACCAAATGACATAACGGTATACTCATATAGCCCATACCTTGTGGTAAAAGCTGTCTTGGGTATATCCTGCTCTTGAAACTTCAGTTGGTGGTATCCTGATCATAGATCGATCTTGGAAAACACTTTAGCTCCTTGCAACTGGTCAAACAAATCATTGATCATCGACATGGGTACTTGTTCTTGATCGTCACTTCATTCAATCCCCGATAATCGACAACCATCCTCAATGATCCATCCTTCTTCTCCACTAGAAGCACTGGTGATCCCCAAGGTGATGAACTTGGGCGAATATAGCCTTTATCCAGTAACTCCTTAATCTGCTTCTTAATTTCCTCCAAATCCTTTGCGGGCATCCTGTATGGTCTCTTAGATATTGGCCCTTTGCTTGGCAAAAGCTCAATTAAAAACTCAATGTCTCTATCCGGTGGCATGCCTGGCAACTCTTATGGAAATACATCAGGGAAATCCTTCACCACTGGTACTTCCTCCTGTACAACTCCTGATAAGGAATTCACCTGAGCCCTCTTCGGCACGTGCCAGGATACATACTTAATCCTCCTTCCTTCTGGGGTGGTGAGCATAATCGACTTACTGGCGCAATCGATATTCCCTCCATACATCAATAGCCAATCCATACCCAAAATCACATCCAAACCTTGCGACTCTAGAATTATCAGGTCTGAGGGGAAAACATGCCTACCTATGGTCAATGGCATCTGAAAACATCCTTGGCTTGCCATATGTTCTGCTCCTAGCGAACTTACTAACATGGGTGTTCTAAGAACTTTGGTGGGCAACTTATACTTATCCACAAATCCCCTTGATATGTATGAATGCGATGCACCAGTATCAAAAGAATGATTGCAATAAATGACTTAACCAAAAACTTACCTATTACTGCATCTGGTTGTGCTTCAACCTCCAAACGTTAACATGGCTCACTTGTCCCCTGTTGAAAGGGTTGGGCTTCTTCCCAGAGCTTCCATTGCCATTTCCATTCTTAGCTTTAGAACACTCCATGGCGTAATGTCCATTCTTCCCGCACTTGAAACAATTAATGTGACTTGGATCCTTCTTGGCGGGCGTTCCTAGGTTGGAACGGTTCTGGCCGTTGCTTCCTCCATTCAAATTTCCATTCTTTGGGCCACTATGGTTATGCGAACTCCCTCCATTGGAATTATGGCCTCCATGGTTATGGTGAATGTGTCCTCCCGAGTTTGGGGTAAAACGGGCCTCTGTTGAGCTCCTGAATTGTACTTCCCTTGTCCATACTTCCTCTTGCGGTTGTCAATCTACTACTGCTTCCCTTCAATCATGAGAGCTTTGTCTACCAACTCCTGGTAGTTGTTGAAGGTTTCCACCATCAACTACATGCTCAGCTCATCATTCAGTCCTTCCAGAAACTTATCCTGCTTAGCTACATCTGTAGCAACGTCGCCAGGGGCATAACATGCTAACTTACTAAAATCATCCACATACTGGCCCACTGTGTGTCCTCCTTGGCGCAAGTTGTGAAACTCGCTCTTCTTCATAGCCATAGCTCCTGATGAAACATGGGCAGTGCGAAAAGCCTGCTGAAACTGGTCCCATGTGACAGTGTCGATGGGGTAAGTGGCTGTGAAATTATCCCGCCATGATGCTGCAGGTCCATCAAGCTGATGTGCGGCAAAATGCACTCTCTCCGCATCTGTGCATCCTGCAGTGGTCAGCTCCCTTCCAATCTTGCGGAGCCAATCATCTGCAACTATTGGCTTGGTGCTACTGGAGAACACTGACGAATTTGGCCTTAGAAAACGGGCTAAGTGATCAACAGGTGGTGGTGGTGGTGGGTTGTTGTTGTTGTTGTTCCCCTGGTTCTGGTTCTGGACTAGTAACTGCATCAGGGTATTCTGCTGTTGGATCAACTGAGTAAGCTCCGGCGGGAAAGCAAATCCATTGTCGCGTCTCGGAGGCATCTAATGGGCTTAGAAAAGATGAGAAAACAGAATAGAATGAGATCTAGAGGGAAAACCCTACCCATATGCACATGAGACAAACACAAACATATCACTTCAATCATTCAAACAAGGGCATACATTGATCTAACTATCATTACAAAAGTGCTCGGACTATACTATACACATGGGGGAATACTACTACTGATATGGTGGTCGACTAGAAGCTTTAATCGATGGAAGACTCCATGATATCTGCTCCAGCTTCATCAACATAGTCATCATCGCTATCGTCGGGGTCTAAGTCGGTGTCATTGATGATGATGTAGTTCTCCGGACAAGTGCAATCGTCGTCTTCTCCTCCTGGCGCGGGGTTTGCCATGAATACTCCTAGCTTCTTTGTCAAATCGTCATTCTTCTCCATGAGTATCGCCATTTCCTCCTCATATCCATCGCGTGTAGACTTGAGGTCTTCCTCCAGCTTCGTGATCCTGGTCATTGCCTTCTTCAGATCTATCATGCCTGCGCAGATCTGGTTCTCCTGGCGAGAATGTGCTGGTTTAACTCCTGGATGAAAGCTGCAATGGATCTATCCCTCCTGGTGCTAATCATCTCCCATTGCTCATCTCAACGCCCACAAATCTGATAGATCGTATCCTTGAGATCCTTGTGGTAAACTTCTCCAATGCGTCCCATAGTGATGTGGGCTGCCATGCTCTTTCCTAGACTCCAGGTTGGTGCATCAAAGGAAAACTCTATGGGCTCAGTGACTGGCATAAACGTCCTTCCTGGAACTTGAAATTGAATCATCCAATGCTCCTCTTCTGGTAAAGTGGCGATGTAGGTCCTGATGAAGCTTGGTATTCCGATGTTCAGGTATCTAGTAACTTCCTTCAAGTGTCGTCCAAAAGGTGTATCTTCATCCGGTTGTGTGAACTTATTCCTTGCATCCGCCATCCTATAGAGTAGAAAAGGGAGAGGAGTCAGAAATGAGAAGAGAGTAGTGATCTAGAGTTTTAGCTTAGTGGTCGTGTCCTACAGTCAGCGTGTGCTCTGATACCATCTTGTAGCGACCAGACCTCAAACAGTCTGATCTCTGTGCATCAGTGTCATCCCTGGATTGGTAATGCTGACACGCACAGTACTTGAGGATTTATACAAGAGTTTCAATCACACACTTATTACATTGAATGTCTCAAAAGAGAACTTATTTCAATAATATGGCTTAAGGCCATCTAAAATCGATAACAGCGGAAGGCTTGGAAGATAAGGTGAGTCCATCAACTCCAATGGCATAGCTGAGTGAAAGACAATGACCTATGGCACCTTACTCGTCGTCTAAAAAGTTTGCAACATGAAAAAATATTGCAACTCGAAATGGGTCAGCACATGGAATATGCTGGCAATGTAACACATAGAGTAATGAACAGAATGAATGTTATCACTACATGCATATTTGGCTGGTGGAAAGCTCTATGGTTATAGTTTTGCATAAAGCCAATTTTTTCCTACAACAAAGGAATAAATTTTATTTAACTATCATGGTGGTTGTTAAACATTGAGAAGGTTCCTCCAACTCAATCCCAATTAAGCATCATCATTAAACCCAATCAAATTATATTTAGAGTGATGAGATCAACATGATAATCCAAGAACTAGATACTCAAAACGTCCATAATCGGGGACACGGCTAACCATGACTAGTTTGTACACTCTGCATACGTTTGCGCACTTTTCCCCACAAGACTCGAATACATCCATGGTCGGAGATTCGATACACAGTCTTTCTGAAACAATAACTCTTTACTCTGGGTGGACAGTTACACCTACTTTCCCCTACATCTGCTAGCCCACCACTAAAAGAGGTCATGCAACATACTCAACTATGTTAGAGCCCATAATAGCTTGTGGCTGCACACGGAAGTTTCTAGCATGAATAATCTTATGATCCCTTTGAGCCTGGGTGGCAGACCGTAGGATGATCACACGGGTACTCCGGGATATCCTAGGACAACACTGGATTCTCCAGGTGCCCTGACAACCACTGGGTACTCTAGGGTGCCTCAAGCAATCCACCTAGATGTGTATTTAAGTAGCCACCTTAAGTTAACCATTAAGTAACAATACTCACATCTGTCATGGATACACTCACCCAAACCACGTCTACAAGCATAGCATAGCAATATAAGCATCACGTAGAAGTAACTCCCAAAGGTTTGATAATAAATAGGGCAATAGGTTCTACCTCATCATCTACTTCCCAAAACCCACATGTTAAAATCAGATCCTAACCATGAAATCTTTGAGGGTTGATCTAATGCAATAAAAACTGGGTAGTAAATAGGTATGATCAAAGTGTTACTTGCATTGTTGATGATCCGTGAAACCTAGAGACTCGTAGTAGCATGCTTCACACTCCGGGTACTCTATCGCAAACAAACAGATACATACATAAGCACTCAACTAGAAGTACGGGTAAAACTCAAATAAGAGATCTAACCAGAAAGTTCAACTTAAGAACTCCGGTTTGCAAAAAAAATCAAATCAAATGAAGCAACGAAACTCAAACTGCGAAAGAAACAAGATCCGTTTACTAATCTGGACTAAAGTCAAATTTTACAGTACCAAAATCTTGTTCAAGTTGGTTAAACAGAAAGAGGGCTTCGAGACAAAGATCTAGGCGCTTGAATCGCCTGATTCCGAAAAACAAGCGAAAAGATAAACTAAAACGAAGATCAGGGCAGAAATCACGATCGAAAATAATCACGGAAAAACCCTGGAAAAAGAAAAACTGACGAACAGGCTAACGAACGAACGTTCACTATCTGCGGCTAACGGGTGAACACCGTTCGTTAAAACGAACGTACGGATGAATGTCCGCTATTTAACTGAACGGCTCGGACTCCCTTGAGGAGTCCGGCTCGGGGACGAAGGCAACGGCAGCGACGGAGTGGGCCGGCTGGGCTTTCGGCCCACTCGGTCCGAAGCAAAAAAACAGACTTCACCGAAAAAAATCCTAGAAAATAAAATAAAAATCTAAAAATACCAAAACAAATTTTCACCGTCTAAATAGAATATTTAGAACAAGATGAACATTTTCTTGGCCTAAAATGCAATTTTGAAAAAAATGCATATTTTTTCTACTTCAAATAAAATTGCAATAAAAATCCAAATAAAACTATTTATTTGATTTTAATATTTTTCCTCAAATATTTCATTTATTTTGGAGAAGTCATATTATCTCCTCTCATATATTTTTAATATGAAATATTTTTGAAGAGAAAATTAATTAAAACCAAAATGATCCTTGTTTTGATATTTGAGAAAAATTCAAATATGAAAACGATGAAATCCCCAACTCTCTCCGTGGGTCCTTGAGTTGCTTAGAATTTCGAGGATCGTGAAACGAAATGCAATAAAATATGATATGCATGAATGATCTAAGTATAACATTCCAAATTGGAAATTTGGGATGTTACAAAAAATCATCGCGAAGGTTTCATTCCGTTTGGACTCCATTTGGTATTCCTTTTCGGTGAAACTCAAAAACAGGGGGAAAACAGGAACCGACATTGGGCTCTAGGTTAATATATTAGTCCCAAATTAATATAAAATAGCATATAAATGCATATAAAACATCCAAAATAGATAATTTAATAGCATGGAACAATCAAAAATTATAGATACGTTGGAGATGTATCAAGCACCCCCAAACTTAATTTCTACTCGTCCTCGAGTAGGTAAATGATAAAAATAGAATTTTTGATGTGGAATGTGAAGGAAATATGCCCTACAGGCAATAATAAAGTTATTATTTAGTTCCTTATTTCATGATAAATGTTTGTTATTCATGCTAGAATTGTATTAATCGGAAACTTAGTGCATGTGTGAATACATAGACAAAACATATTGTCCCTAGTATGCCTCTACTTGACTAACTCGTTAATCAAAGATCGTTATGTTTCCTAACCATAGACATGTGTTGTCATTTGATGAACGGGATCACATCATTAGGAGAATGATGTGATGGACATGACCCATCCGTTAGCTTAGCATTATGATCGTAATAGTTTCATTGCTACTGCTTTCTTCATGACTTATACATGTTCCTCAGACTATGAGATTATCCAAATCCAGAATACTACAGGAACACCTTGTGTGCTATCAAACGTCACAACTAAATGGGTGATTATAAATATGCTCTATATGAGTCTCTAAAGGTGTTTTTTGGGTTGGCATAGATCGAGATTAGGATTTGTGACTCCGTGTTTCGGAGAGGTATCTCTGGGCCCTCTCGGTAATGCTCATCACTATAAGCCTTGCAAGCAATGTGACTAATGAGTTAGTTGTGGGATGAAGTATTACGGAACAAGTAAAGAGACTTGCCGGTAACGAGATCGAACTAGGTATGACGATACCGACGATCTAATCTTGGGCAAGTAACATACCGATGACAAAGGGAACAACGTATGTTGTTATGCTGTTTGACCGATAAATATATTCGTAGAATACGTAGGACCAATATGAGCATCCAGGTTCCGCTATTGGTTATTGACCGAAGATGTGTCTCGGTCATGTCTGCATAGTTCTTGAACCCATAGGGTCCGCACGCTTAACGTTTGATGATGATATGTATTATGAGTTATGCATTTTTGATGACCAAAGTTTGTTCGGAATCACGGAGGAGATCATGGACGTGACAAGGACTCTTGAAATGGTCAAGGCATAAAGATTGATATGTTGGATGGCTATATTCAGACATCAGAAGTATTCCAGAAAGTTTCGGGTAAAACCGGAGTGCCGGAGGGGTTACCGGAACCCCCCGGGGAACTAATGGGCCACATTGGGCCTCGTTGGAGAGAGAGAGGGGCGGCCAGGGCAGTCCACGCGCCCCTCCCCCTTGGGTTCGAATTTAGACTAGGGAAGGGGGGGCGCCCCCTTTCCTACTCCCTCTCCCTCTCCTTCCTTCCCCCTCGCTCCCTCTTGGTGGAATCCAACTAGGACTAGTAGTCCTAGTAGGACTCCCCTCTTGGGGTGCGCCCTAGGGGCCGGCTGGCCTCCCCCTTGCTCCTTTATATACGGGGCAGGGGCACCCTAGAACACACAAGTTTTTCTCCCAACCGTGTGCGGTGCCCCCCTCCACGGTTACACACCTCGATCATACCATCGTAGTGCTTAGGCGAAGCCCTGTGCCGGTAGCATCATCATCACCGTCGCCATGTTGTCCTCTACTGGATCAAGAGCACGAGTGACGCCATCAAGCTGAACGTGTGCTGAACGCGAAGGTGTCATGCGTTCGGTACTTGATCGGCTGGATCGCGAAGAAGTTCGACTACATCAACCGCGTTATTGAAACACTTCCGCTTTTGGTCTACAAGGGTACATGGACACACTCTCCCCTCTCGTTGCTATGCATCTCCTAGATAGATCTTGCGTGATCGTAGGAAATTTTTTGAAATTACCGTGTTCCCCAACAGTGGCATCCGAGCCAGGTCTATGCATAGATGTTATATGCACGAGTAGAATACAAAGATTTGTGGGCGATAATTGTCATACTGCTTACCACCAATGTCTTACTTTGATTCGGCGGTATTGTTGGATGAAGCGGCCCGGACCGACATTACATGACCGCGTTCATGAGACTGGTTCTACCGATGTACTTTTGCACATAGGTGGCTGGCGGGTGTCTGTTTCTCCAACTTTAGTTGAACCAAGTTTGACTACGGCCGGTCCTTGTTGAAGGTTAAAACTACACACTTGACGAAAAATCTTTGTGGTTTTGATGCGTACGTAAGAACGGTTCTTGCTAGAAGCCTGTAGCAGCCACATAAAATTTGCAACAACAAAGTAGAGGATGTCTAACTTGTTTTTGTAGGGTTTGTTGTGATGTGATATGGTCAAGGCATGATGTGATATAAATTGCGGTATGAGATGATCATGTTTTGTAACAAAGTGATTGGCAACTGGTAGGAGCCATATGGTTGTCGCTTTATTATATGCAATGCAATCACCATGTAATTGTTTTACTTTATCACTAAGCAGTAGCGACAGTCGTAGTAACAACAGTTGGCGAGACGACAACGATGCTACGATGGAGATCAAGGTGCCATGCCGGTGACGATGGAGATCATGACGATGCTTCGGTGATGGAGATCATGAGCACAAGATGATGATGGCCATATCATGTCACATATTTTGATTGCATGTGATGTTTATCTTTTGTGCATCTTATTTTGCTTAGTACGGCGGTAGCATTATAAGATGATCCTTTAGCAAATTTCAAGGTATAAGTATTCTCCCTGAGTATGCATCATTGCTACAGTTTGTCGTGACGAGACACCACATGATGATCAGGTGTGATAAGCTCTACGTTCACATACAACGGGTGCAAGCCAGTTTTGCACATGCAGAATACTCGGGTTAAACTTGTTGAGCCTAGCATATGCATATATGGCCTCGGAACACTGAGACCAAAAGGTCGAACGTGAATCATATAGTAGATATGATCAACATAGTGATGTTCACCATTGAAAGCTACTCCATCTCACGTGATGGTCAGACATGGTTTAGTTGATTTGGATCATGTGATCATTTAGATGACTAGAGGGATGTCTATCTAAGTGGGAGTTCTTAAGAAATATGATTAATTGAACTTTAATTTATCATGAACTTAGTCCTGATAGTTATTTTGCATGTCTATGTTATTGTAGATCAATGGCCCGTGCTACCGTTCCTTCGAATGTTAATGCGTTCCTGGAGAAAGCCAAGTTGAAAGATGATGGCAGCAATTACACAGACTAGGTCCATAACTTGAGGATTATCCTCGTTGCTGCACAGAAGAATTACATCCTGGAAGCACCATTAGGTGCCAGGCCTGCTGCAGATGCTACTGATGAGGTTAAGAACGTCTGGCATAGCAAAGCTGATGACTACTCGATAGTTCAGTGTGCCATGCTTTATGGCTTAGAATCTGGACTTCAAAGACGTTTTGAACGTCATGGAGCATATGAGATGTTCCAAGAATTGAAGTTAATATTTCAAGCAAATGCCCGAGTTGAGACATATGAAGTCTCCAACAAGTTCTACAACTGCAAAATGGAAGAGAATAGTTCTGTCAGTGAACACATACTCAGAATGTCTGGGTACCATAACCACTTGACTCAGCTGGGAGTTAATCTTCCTGATGATAGTGTCATTGATAGAGTTCTTCAATCACTGCCACCAAGATATAAAGGCTTCATGATGAACTATAATACGCAAGGGATGAACAAGACTATTCCCGAGCTCTTCGCAATGCTAAAAGTTGCGGAGGTAGAAATCAAGAAGGAGCATCAAGTGTTGATGGTCAACAATACCACTAGTTTCAAGAAAAAGGGCAAAGGGAAGAAGGGGAACTTCAAGAAGAATGGAAAGAAAGTTGCTGCTGAAGAGAAGAAACCCAAGTCTGGACCTAAGCCTAAAACTGAGTGCTTCAACTACAAAGAGACTGGTCACTAGAAGCGGAACTGCCCCAAGTATTTGGCGGATAAGAAGGATGGCAAAGTGAAAGGTATATTTGATATACATGTTATTGATGTGTACCTTACTAATGCTCATAGTAGCGCCTGGGTATTTGATACTGGTTCTGTTGCTCATATTTACAACTCGAAATTGGGGCTACGAATTAAACAAAGATCGGCTAAGGACGAGGTGACGATGCGCGTGGGAAATGGTTCCAAGGTTGATGTTATCACCGTCGGCACACTACCTCTACATCTACCTTGGGGATTAGTTTTAGACCTGAATAATTGTTATTTGGTGCCAGCGTTGAGCATGAACATTATATCTAGATCTTGTTTGATGCGAGACGGTTATTCATTTAAATCAGAGAATAATGGTTGTTCTATTTATATGAGTAATATCTTTTATGGTCATGCGCCCTTGCTGAGTGGTCTATTTTTGTTGAATCTCGGTCGTGATGATACACATGTTCATAATATTGAAGCCAAAGGATGCAAAGTTGATAATGATAGTGCAACTTATTTGTGGCATTGCCGTTTGGGTCATATCTGTTGGAGAACGTTGCAGAAAATAAAAAATTTCCTACGGTTTCACCAAGATCCATCTATGAGTTCATCTAAGCAACGAGTGATAGGAGAGAGATGCATCTACATACCACTTGTAGATCGTGTGCGGAAGCGTTCAATAGAACGGGGTTGAGGTAGTCGTTCTCGTCGTGATCCTATCACCGGAGATCCTAGCGCCAAACGGACGGCACCTTCGCATTCAACACACATACGGTCAGCGTGATGTCTCCTCCGTCTTGATCCAGCAAGGGGGAAGGAGAGGTTGATGAAGATCCAGCAGCACAACGGCGTGGTGGTGGATGCAGCAGGACTCCGGCAGAGCTTCGCCAGGCTACTGCGGGAGGAGGAAGAGGTGTAGCAGGGGGAGGGAGGCGCCAAGACTTAGGTGCAGCTGCCCTCACTCCCCCCCTCCTTTATATAGGCCCCCAGGGGGGCGCCGGCCCTACAGATGCAATCTCCCAAGGGGGCGGCGGCCAGGGGGGTGGAGTGCCCCCCAAGGCAAGTGGTGCGCCCCCCACCCTAGGGTTTCCAACCCTAGGCGCAGGAGGGCCCAAGGGGGGGCGCACCAGCCCACTAGGGGCTGGTTCCCCTCCCACATCAGCCCATGTGGCCCTCCGGGATAGGTGGCCCCACCCGGTGGACCCCCGGGACCCTTCCGGTGGTCCCGGTACAATACCGGGTGACCCCGAAACTTTCCCGATGGCCAAAACAGCACTTCCTATATATAATTCTTTACCTCCAGACCATTCCGAAACTCCTCGTGACATCCGGGATCTCATCCGGGACTCCGAACAACATTCGGTTTGCTGCATACTCATATTCATACAACCCTAGCGTCACTGAACCTTAAGTGTGTAGACTCTACGGGTTCGGGAGACATGCAGACATGACCGAGACGGCTCTCCGGTCAATAACCAACAGCAGGATCTGGATACCCATGTTGGCTCCCACATACTCCTCGATGATCTCATCGGATGAACCACGATGTCGAGGATTCAAGCAACCCCGTATACTATTCCCTTTGTCAGACGGTATGTTACTTGCCCGAGATTCGATCGTCGGTATCCCAATACCTCGTTCAATCTCGTTGCCGGCAAGTCACTTTACTCGTACCGTAATGCATGATCCCATGACCAGACACTTGGTCACTTTGAGCTCATTATGATGATGCACTACCGAGTGGGCCTAGTGATACCTCTCCGTAATACGGAGTGACAAATCCCAGTCTCGATCCGTGTCAACCCAACAGACACTTTCGGAGATACCTGTAGTGCACCTTTATAGTCACCCAGTTACGTTGTGACGTTTGGTACACCCAAAGCACTCCTACGGTATCCGGGAGTTACACGATCTCATGGTCTAAGGAAGAGATACTTGACATTGGAAAAGCTCTAGCAAAACGAACTACACGATCTTGTGCTATGCTTAGGATTGGGTCTTGTCCATCACATCATTCTCCCAATGATGTGATCCCGTTATCAACGACATCCAATGTCCATAGTCAGGAAACCATGACTATCTGTTGATCAACGAGCTAGTCAACTAGAGGCTCACTAGGGACATGTTGTGGTCTAAGTATTCACACGTGTATTACGATTTCCGGATAATACAATTATAGCATGAATAAAAGACGACTATCATGAACAAAGAAATATAATAATAATCCTTTATTATTGCCTCTAGGGCATATTTCCAATAGTCTCCCACTTGCACTAGAGTCAATAATCTAGTTACATTGTGATGAATCGAACACCCATAGAGTTCTAGTGTTGATCATGTTTTGCTCGCGGGAGAGGTTTAGTCAACGGATCTGCGACATTCAGATCCGTATGTACTTTGCAAATATCTATGTATCCATCTTGAACATTTTCACGGATGGAGTTGAAACGACGCTTGATGTGCCTGGTCTTCTTGTGAAACTTGGGCTCCTTGGCAAGGGCAATAGCTCCAGTGTTGTCACAGAAGAGTTTGATCGGCCCCACGCATTGGGTATGACTCCTAGGTCGCTGATGAACTCCTTCACCCAAATTGCTTCATGCGCTGCCTCCAAGGCTGCCATGTACTCCGCTTCACATGTAGATCCCGCCACGACGCTCTGCTTGCAGCTGCACCAGCTTACTGCCCCACCATTCAACATATACATGTATCCGGTTTGTGACTTAGAGTCATCCTGATCTGTGTCGAAGCTAGCGTCGACGTAACCCTTTACGACGAGCTCTTGGTCACCTCCATAAACGAGAAACATGTCCTTTGTCCTTTTTAGGTACTTTAGGATATTCTTGACCGTTGTCTAGTGTTCCTTGCCGGGATTACTTTGGTACCTACCTACCAAACTTATGGCAAGGTTTACATCTGGTCTGGTACACAGCATGGCATACATAATAGATCCTATGGCTGAGGCATAGGGGATGACACTCATCTCTTCTTTATCTTTTGTCGTGGTCGGGCATTGAGCCGAGCTCAATCTCACACCTTGCAATACAGGCAAGAACCCTTTCTTGGACTGGTCCATTTTGAACTTCTTCAAAATCTTATCAAGGTATGTGCTTTATGAAAGACCTATGAGGCGTCTCGATCTATCCCTATAGATTTTGATGCCTAATATGTAAGCAGCTTCTCCAAGGTCCTTCATTGAAAAACACTTATTCAAGTAGGCCCTAATGTTGTCCGAGAATTCTATATCATTTCCCATCAAAAGTATGTCATCTACATATAATATGAGAAATGCTACAGAGCTCCCACTCACTTTCTTGTAAATGCAGGCTTCTCCATAAGTCTGCATAAACCCAAACGCTAATCATTTCATCAAAGTGAATGTTCCAACTCCGAGATGCTTGCACCAGCCCATAAATGGATCGCTGGAGCTTGCATACTTTGTTAGCATTCTTAGGATCGACAAAACCTTCCAGCTGCATCATATACAACTCTTCCTTAAGATAACCGTTAAGGAATGCCATTTTGACGTCCATCTGCCATATCTCATAATCATAGTATGCAGCAATTGCTAACATGATTCGGACGGACTTAAGCTTCGCTAAGGGAGAGAAAGTCTCATCGTAGTCAATCCCTTGAATTTGCCGATAACCCTTAGCGACAAGTCGAGCTTTATAGATGGTGACATTACCATCCGCGTCCGTCTTCTTCTTAAAGATCCGTTTGTTTTCTATCGCTCGCCGATCATCGGGCAAGTCAGTCAAAGTCCATACTTTGTTTTCATACATGGATTCTATCTCGGATTGCATGGCTTCTAGCCATTTGTTGGAATTTGGGCCCGCCATCACTTCTTCATAGTTCGAAGGTTCACCGTTGTCTAACAACATGATTTCCAGGACAGGGTTGCCATACCACTCTGGTGTGGAATGTGTCCTTGTGGACCTACGAAGTTCAGTGGCAACTTGATCCGAAGTACCTTGATCATCATCATTAATTTCCTCTTCAGTCGATGTAGGCACCATAGGAACATTTTCCTGAGCTGCACTACTTTCCGGTTCAAGAGGTAGTACTTCATCGAGTTCTACTTTCCTCCCACTTACTCCTTTCGAGAGAAACTCTTTTTCCAGAAAGGATCCGTTCTTGGCAACAAAGATCTTGCCTTCGGATTTAAGGTAGAAGGTATACCCAATGGTTTCCTTAGGGTATCCTATGAAGACGCATTTTTCCGACTTGGGTTCGAGCTTTTCAAGTTGAAGTTTCTTGACATAAGCATCGCATCCCCAAACTTTTAGAAACGACAGCTTAGGTTTCTTCCCAAACCATAATTCATACGGTGTCATCTCAACGGATTTAAACGGTGCCCTATTTAAAGTGAATGTAGCTGTCTCTAGAGTGTATCCCCAAAATGATAGCGATAAATCGGTAAGAGACATCATAGATCGCACCATATCTAATAGAGTGCAATTACGACGTTCGGACACACCGTTACGCTGAGGTGTTCCAGGCGGCGTGAGTTGTGAAACGATTCCACATTTTCTTAAGTGTGTACCAAATTCGTGACTTAAATATTCTCCTCCATGATCTGATCGTAAGAATTTTATCTTTCGTTCACGTTGATTCTCTACCTCATTCTGAAATTCCTTGAACTTTTCAGAGGTCTCAGACTTGTGTTTCATCAAGTAGACATACCCATATCTACTCAAGTCATCAGTGAGAGTGAGAACATAACAATATCCTCCGCGAGCCTCAACGCTCATTGGACCACACACATCAGTATCTATGATTTCCAATAAGTTGGTTGCTCGCTCCATTGTTTCGGAGAACGGAGTCTTGGTCATTTTGCCCATGAGGCATGGTTTGCATGTGTCAAATGATTCATGATCGAGAGACTCTAAAAGTCCATCAGCATGGAGCTTCTTCATGCGCTTGACACCAATGTGACCAAGGCGGCAGTGCCACAAGTATGTGGGACTATCGTTATCAACTTTACATCTTTTGGTATTCACACTATGAATATGTGTAACATTGCGTTCGAGATTCATTAAGAATAAACCATTGACCATCGGGGCATGACCATAAAACATATCTCTAATATAAATAGAACAACCATTATTCTCGGATTTAAATGAGTAGCCATCTCGTATTAAATGAGATCTAGATACAATGTTCATGCTCAAACTTGGCACTAAATAACAATTATTGAGGTTCATAACTAATCCCATGGGTAAATGTAGAGGTAGCGTGCCGACGGCGATCACATCGACCTTGGAACCATTCCCGACGCGCATCGTCACCTCATCCTTCACCAGTCTCCGCTTATTCCGCAGCTCCTGCTGTGAGTTACAAATATGAGCAACGGCACCGGTATCAAATACCTAGGAGTTACTACGAGTACTGGTAAGGTACACATCAATTACATGTATATCACATATACCTTTAGTGTTGCCGGCCTTCTTGTCCGCTAAGTATTTGGGGCAGTTCCGCTTCCAGTGATCCTTCCCTTTGCAATAAAAGCACTCAGTCTTAGGCTTGGGTCCATTCTTTGACTTCCTCCCGGCAAATGGCTTATCGGGCGCGGCAACATCTTTGCCGTCCTTCTTGAAGTTCTTCTTACACTTGCCCTTCTTGAACTTAGTGGTCTTATTGACCATCAACACTTGATGTTCTTTCTTGATTTCAACCTCTGCTGACTTCAGCATTGAAAATACTTCGGGAATGGTCTTCACCATCCCCTGCATATTGTAGTTCAGCACAAAGCTCTTGTAGCTTGGTGGGAGCGACTAAAGGATTCTCTCAATGACCGCCTCGTCCGGGAGGTTGATCTCCAGCTGGGACAGGCGATTGTGCAACCCAGACATTTTGAGTATGTGCTCACTGACAGAACTGTTTTCCTCCATCTTACAACTATAGAACTTGTCGGAGGCTTCATATCTCTCGACCCGGGCATGAGCTTGAAAAACCATTTTCAGCTCCTCGAACATCTCATATGCTCTGTCTCGCTCAAAAAGCTTTTGCTGCCCCGGTTCTAAGCTGTAAAGCATGCCGCACTGAACGAGGGAGTAATCATCAGCACGTGACTGCCAAGCGTTCATAACGTCTTGGTTCTCTGGGATGGGTGCTTCACCTAGCAGTGCTTCTAGGACATAATCTTTCTTGGCTGCTATGAGAATGATCCTCAGGTTCTAGACCCAGTCCGAATAGTTGCTGCCATCATCTTTCAGCTTGGTTTTCTCTAGGAACGTGTTGAAGTTCATGTTGACATGAGCGTTGGCCATTTGATCTACAAGACATATTTTGCAAAGGTTTTAGACTAAGTTCAAGATAATTAAGTTCATCTAATCAAATTATTTAATGAACTCCCACTCAGATTGACATCCCTCTAGTCATCTAAGTGTTACACGATCCGAGTCGACTAGGCCGTGTCCGATCATCACGTGAGACGGACTAGTCATCATCGGTGAATATCTCCATGTTGATCGTATCTTCCATACGACTCATGTTCGACCTTTCGGTCTCTTGTGTTCCGAGGCCATGTCTGTACATGCTAGGCTCGTCAAGTTAACCCTAAGTGTTTTTCATGTGTAAAACTGTCTTACACCCGTTGTATGTGAACGTAAGGATCTATCACACCCGATCATCATGTGGTGCTTCGAAACGACGAACTTTAGCAACGGCGCACAGTTAGGGGGAACACTTTCTTGAAATTATTATAAGGGATCATCTTATTTACTACCGTCGTTCTAAGTAAACAAGATGCATAAACATAATAAACATCACATGCAATTATATAATAGTGACATGATATGGCCAATATCATATAGCTCCTTTGATCTCCATCTTAGGGGCTCCATGATCATCTTCGTCACCGGCATGACACCATGATCTCCATCATCATGATCTCCATCATCGTGTCTTCATGAAGTTGTCACGCCAACGACTACTTCTACTTCTATGGCTAACGCGTTTAGCAATAAAGTAAAGTAATTTACATGGCGTTCTTCAATGACACGCAGGTCATACAAAAAATAAAGACAACTCCTATGGCTCCTGCCGGTTGTCATACTCATCGACATGCAAGTCGTGATTCCTATTACAAGAACATGATCTCATACATCACAATATATCATTCATCATTCATCACAACTTCTGGCCATATCACATCACATGACAATTGCTGCAAAAACAAGTTAGACGTCCTCTAATTGTTGTTGCATCTTTTACGTGGCTGCAATTGGGTTCTAGCAAGAATGTTTTCTTACCTACGAATAACCACAACGTCATTTTGTCAACTTCTATTTACCCTTCATAAGGACCCTTTTTGTTGAATCCGCTCCAACTAAAGTGGGAGAGACAGACACCCGCTAGCCACCTTATGCAACTAGTGCATGTCAGTCGGTGGAACCTGTCTCACGTAAGCGTACGTGTAAGGTCGGTCCGGGCCGCTTCATCCCACAATACCGCTGAAGCAAAATAAGACTAGTAGAGGCAAGCAAGTTGACAAGATCTACGCCCACAACAAAATTGTGTTCTACTCGTGCAATAGAGAACTACGCATAGACCTAGCTCTAATGCCACTGTTGGAGAACGTTGCAGAAAATAAAAAATTTCCTACGGTTTCACCAAGATCCATCTATGAGTTCATCTAAGCAACGAGTGATAGGAGAGAGATGCATCTACATACCACTTGTAGATCGCGTGCGGAAGCGTTCAAGAGAACGGGGTTGAGGTAGTCGTTCTCGTCGTGATCCTATCACCGGAGATCCTAGCGCCGAACGGATGGCACCTCCGTGTTCAACACACGTACAGTCAGCATGACGTATCCTCCATCTTGATCAAGCAAGGGGGAAGGAGAGGTTGATGAAGATCCAGCAGCACAACGGCGTGGTGGTGGATGCAGCAGGACTCCGGCAGGGCTTCGCCAAGCTACTGCGGGAGGAGGAAGAGGTGTAGCAGGGGGAGGGAGGCGCCAAGACTTAGGTGCGGTTGCCCTCCCTCCCCCCCCCCCTCCTTTATATAGGCCACCAGGGGGGGCGCCGGCCTTGGAGATACAATCTCCCAAGGGGGGCGGCGGCCAGGGGGGTGGAGTGCCCCCCAAGGCAAGTGGTGCGCCCCCCACCCTAGGGTTTCCAACCCTAGGCGCAGGGGGGGCCAAGGGGAGCGCACCAGCCCACTAGGGGCTGGTTCCCCTCCCACTTCAGCCCACGTGGCCCTCCGGGATAGGTGGCCCCACCCGGTGGACCCCCGGGACCCTTCCGGTGGTCCCGGTACAATACCGGGTGACCCCGAAACTTTCCCGATGGCCGAAACAGCACTTCCTATATATAATTCTTTACCTCCAGACCATTCCAGAACTCCTCGTGACATCCGGGATCTCATCCGGGACTCCGAACAACATTCGGTTTGCTGCATACTCATATTCATACAACCCTAGCGTCACCGAACCTTAAGTGTGTAGACCCTACGGGTTCAGGAGACATGCAGACATGACCGAGACGGCTCTCCGGTCAATAACCAACAGCGGGATCTAGATACCCATGTTGGCTCCCACATACTCCTCGATGATCTCATCGGATGAACCACGATGTCGAGGATTCAAGCAACCCCGTATAGTATTCCCTTTGTCAGATGTTATGTTACTTGCCCGAGATTCGATCGTCGGTATCCCAATACCTCGTTCAATCTCGTTGCCAGCAAGTCACTTTACTCGTACCGTAATGCATGATCCCGTGACCAGACACTTGGTCACTTTGAGCTCATTATGATGATGCACTACCGAGTGGGCCTAGTGATACCTCTCCGTAATACGGAGTGACAAATCCCAGTCTCGATCCGTGTCAACCCAACAGACACTTTCGGAGATACCTGTAGTGCACCTTTATAGTCACCCAGTTATGTTATGACGTTTGGTACACCCAAAGCACTCCTACGGTATCCGGGAGTTACACGATCTCATGGGCTAAGGAAGAGATACTTGACATTGGAAAAGCTCTAGCAAAACAAACTACACGATCTTGTGCTATGCTTAGGATTGGGTCTTGTCCATCACATCATTCTCCCAATGATGTGATCCTGTTATCAACGACATCCAATGTCCATAGTCAGGAAACCATGACTATTTGTTGATCAATGAGCTAGTCAACTAGAGGCTCACTAGGGACATGTTGTGGTCTAAGTATTCACATGTCTATTACGATTTCCGGATAATACAATTATAGCATGAATAAAAGACAACTATCATGAACAAAGAAATATAATAATAATCCTTTTATTATTGCCTCTAGGGCATATTTCCAACAATATCGGTGTAAAGCGCATGAAGAAACTCCATGCTGATGGACTTTTGGAATCACTTGATTATGAATCACTTAGTGCTTGCGAACCGTGCCTCATGGGCAAGATGACTAAAACACCGTTCTCCGGAACAATGGAACGAGCTACTGACTTATTGGAAATAATACATACCGATGTATGCGGTCCAGTGAGTGTTGAGGCTCGTGGCGGGTATCGTTATTTTCTTACCTTCACAGATGATTTGAGCAGATATGGTTATATCTACTTAATGAAGCATAAGTATAAAACATTTGAAACGTTCAAAGAATTTCAGAGTGAAGTAGAAAATCATCATAACAAGAAAATAAAGTTTCTACAATCTGATCGTGGAGGCGAATATTTGAGTTACGAGTTTGGTCTTCATTTGAAACAATGTGGAATAGTTTCACAACTTTCGCCACTTGGAACACCAAAGTGAAATGGTGTGTCCGAACATCGTAATCATACTTTAGTAGATATGGTGCGATCTATGATGTCTCTTACTGATTTACCGCTATCATTTTGGGGTTATGCTTTAGAGACGGCTGCATTCACTTTAAATAGGGCACCATCAAAATCCGTTGAGACGACGCCTTATGAACTGTGGTTTGGCAAGGAACCAAAGTTGTTGTTTCTTAAAGTTTGGGGCTGCGATGCTTATGTGAAAAAGCTTCAACCTGATAAGCTTGAACCCAAATCGTAGAAGTGCGTCTTCATAGGATACCCAAAGGAGACTGTTGGGTACACCTTCTATCACAGATCCGAAGGCAAGATATTTGTTGCTAAGAATTGATCCTTTCTAGAGAAGGAGTTTCTCTCGAAAAAAGTGAGTGGGAGGAAAGTAGAACTTGATGAGGTAATTGTACCTTATCCATTATTGGAAAGTAGTTCATCACAAAAATCAGTTCCAATGATTCCTACATTAGTTAGCGAGGAAGCTAATGATGATGATCATGAAACTTCATATCAAGTTACTACCGAACCTCGTAGGTCTTCCAGAGTAAGATCCGCACCAGAGTGGTACAGAAATCTTGTTCTAGAAGTCATGTTACTAGACCATAGTGAACCTACAAACTATGAGGAAGCAATGATGAGCCCAGATTCCGTGAAATGGCTTGAGGCCATGAAATCTGAGATGGGATCCATGTATGAGAACAAAGTGTGGACTTTGGTGGACTTGCCCGATGATCGGCAAGCCATAGAAAATAAATGGATCTTCAAGAAGAAGACCGACGCTGACAGTAATGTTACTGTCTACAAAGCTCGACTTGTTGTGAAAGGTTTTCAACAAGTTCAAGGAGTTGACTATGATGAGACTTTCTCACGCGTAGCGATGCTTAAGTCTGTCCAAATCATGTTAGAAATTACCGCATTTTATGATTATGAAATTTGGCAGATGGATGTCAAAACTGCATTCCTGAATGGATTTCTGGAAGAAGAGTTGTATATGATGCAACCAGAAGGTTTTGTCGATCCAAAGGGTGCTAACAAAGTGTGCAAGCTCCAGCGATCCATTTATGGACTGGTGCAAGCCTCTCGGAATTGGAATAAATGCTTTGATAGTGTGATCAAAGCATATAGTTTTATACAAACTTTTGAAGAAGCCTGTATTTACAAGAAAGTGAGTGGGAGCTCTGTAGCATTTCTAATATTATATGTGGATGACATATTGTTGATTGGAAATGATATAGAATTTCTGAGCATAAAGGGATACCTGAATAAGAGTTTTTCCATGAAAGACCTCAGAGAAGCTACTTACATATTGGGCATCAAGATCTATAGAGATAGATCAAGATGCTTAATTGGACTTTCACAAAGCACATACCTTGATATTTTTTTTGAAGAAGTTCAAAATGGATTAGTCAAAGAAAGGGTTCTTGCCTGTGTTACAAGGTGTGAAATTGAGTCAGACTCAATGCCCGACCACTGCAGAATATAGAGAGAAAATGAAAGTCATTCCCTATGCTTTAGCCATAGGTTCTATCATGTATGCAATATTGTGTATCAGACCTGATATGTGCCTTGCTATAAGCATAGCAGGGAGGTACCAAAGTAATCCTGGAGTGGAGCACTGGACAGCGGTCAAGAACATCCTGAAATACATGAAAAGGACTAAGGATATATTTCTCGTTTATGGAGGTGACAAAGAGCTCGTCATAAACGGTTACGTCGATGCAAGCTTTGACACTGATCCGGATGACTCTAAGTCACAATCCGGATACGTATTTTTATTGAATGGAGGAGCTGTCAGTTGGTGCAGTTCCAAGCAGAGCATCGTGGCGGGATTTACGTGTGAAGCGGAGTACATTGCTGCTTCGGAAGCAGTAAATGAAGGTGTCTGGATGAAGGAGTTCATATCCGATCTAGGTGTCATACCTCGTGAATCAGGTCCAATGAAAATCTTTTTGTGACAATACTGGTGCAATTGCCTTGGCAAAGGAATCCAGATTTCACAAGAAAACCAAGCACATCAAGAGATGCTTCAATTCCATCCGTCATCAAGTGTCGGAAGGGGACATAGAGATTTGCAAGATACATACGGATCTGAATGTTGCAGACTCATTGACTAAGCCTCTTTCACGAGCAAAACATGATCAGCACCCAAACTCCATGGGTGTTAGAATCATTACTATGTAATCTAGATTATTGACTCTAGTGCAAGTGGGAGACTGAAGGAAATATGCCCTAGAGGCAATAATAAAGTTATTATTTATTTCCTTATTTCATGATAAATGTTTATTATTCATCCTAGAATTGTATTAACCGGAAACGTAGTACATGTGTGAATAAATAGACAAAACATATTGTCCCTAGTATGTCTCTACTTGACTAGCTCATTAATCAAAGATGGTTATGTTTCTTAACCATACACATGAGTTGTCATTTGATGAACGGGGTCAAACCATTAGGAGAATGATGTGATGGACATGACCCATCCGTTAGCTTAGCATTATGATCGTAACAGTTTCATTGCTACTGCTTTCTTCATGACTTATACTATTCCTCAGACTATGAGATTATGCAACGTCACAACGTAAATGGGTGATTATAAAGATGCTCTACAGATGTCTTCGAAGGTGTTTGTTGGGTTGGCATAGATCGAGATTAGGATTTGTCACTCCGTGTTTCGGAGAGGTATCTCTGGGCCCTCTCGGTAATGCTCATCACTATAAGCCTTGCAAGCAATGTGACTAATGAGTTAGTTACTAGATGAAGTATTACGAAACGAGTAAAGAGACTTGCCGGTAACGAGATTGAACTAGGTATGATGATACCGACGATCGAATCTCGGGCAAGTAACATACCGATGACAAAGGGAACAATGTATGTTGTTATGCGGTTTGACCCATAAAGATCTTCATAGAATATGTAAGATCCAATATGAGTATCCAGGTTCCGCTATTGGTTATTGACTGGAGATGTGTCTCGGTCATGTCTGCATAATTCTCGAACCCGTAGGGTCTACACGCTTAACATTCGATGATGATATATGTATTATGAGTTATGTGTTTTTGATGACCAAAGTTTGTTCGGAGTCCCGGATGAGATCACGGACATGACGAGGAGTCTCGAAATGGTCGAGACATAAAGATTGATATATTGGACGGCTATATTCAGACACCAAAAGTGTTCCGGAAAGTTCGGGTAAAACGGAGTGCCGGAGGGGTTACCAGAACCCCCCGGGGAACTAATGGGACACATTGGGCCTTGTTGCAGAGAGAGAGGGGCGGCCAGGGCAGGCCACGCACCCCCTCCCCCTTGGGTCCGAATTGTACTAGGGAAGGGGGGAGGCGCCCCCCTTTCCTACTCCCTCTACCTATCTTTCCTTCCCCCTCTCTTCCTCTTGGTGGAATCCTACTAGGACTAGTAGTCCTAGTAGGACTCCCCTCTTGGGGTGCGCCCTAGGGGCCGGCCGTCCTCCCCCTTGCTCCTTTATATACGGGGCAGGGGGCACCCTAGAACACACAAGTTTCTCTCCCAACCGTGTGCGGTGCCCCCCTCCATAGTTACACACCTCGATCATACCATCGTAGTGCTTAGGCGAAGCCTGCGCCGCTAGCATCATCATCACCGCCGCCACGTCGTCGTGCTGACGGAACTCACCCTCGTCCTCAACTGGATCAAGAGCACGAGGGACGTCATCGAGCTGAACGTGTGCTAAACGCGGCGGTGACATGCGTTCGGTACTTGATCGGTTGGATCACGAAGAAGTTTGACTACATCAACCGCGTTATTGAAACGCTTCCGCTTTCGGTCTACGAGGGTACGTGTACACACCCTCCCCTCTCGTTGATATGCATCTCCTAGATAGATATTGCATGATCGTATGAATTTTTTTGGAAGTACCACGTTCCCCAACAGAATGCTACCTAACATATTTATCCATGTAATTTCCTTTATTGTGGCATGAATGTTCAGATCCATAAGATTCAAAACAAAAGTTTAATATTGATAGAAAACAATAATACTTCAAGCATACTAACAAGGCAATTATGTCTTCTCAAAATAACATGGCAAAGAAAGCTTATCCCTTCAAAATCATATAGTCTGGCTATGCTCCATCTTCATCACACAAAATATTCAAATCATGCACAACCCCGGTTCCAGCCAAGCAATTGTTTCATAATTTAGTATTCTCAAACCTTTTCAACTTTCACGCAATACATGAGCGTGAGCCATGGACATAGCACTATAGGTGGAATAGAATATGGTGGTTGTGGAGAAGACAAAAGGAGGGAATAGTCTCACATCAACTAGGTGTATCAAACAGGCTATGGAAATGCCCATCAATAGAAATCAATGTGAGTGAGTAGGGATTGCCATGCAATGGATGCACTAGAGTTATAAGTTTATGAAAGCTCAAAAAGAAAAACTAAGTGGGTGTGCATCCAACTTGCTTGCTCATGAAGACCTAGGGCGATTTGAGGAAGCCCATCATTGGAATATACAAGCCAAGTTCTATAATGAAAAATTCCCACTAATATATGAAAGTGACAAAATAGGAGACTCTCTATCATGAAGATCATGGTGCTACTTTGAAGCACAAGTATGGAAAAAGGATAGTAACATTGCCCCTTCTCTCTTTTTCTCTCATTTTTTCTTTTTTTTCCTTTTTTTTCTTTGGCTTCTTTGACCTTTTTTATTATTTTGGCTTCTTTGGCCTCCTTTTGTTTATTTCCTCACATGGTATAATGCTCTAATAATGATGATCATCACACTTCTATTTACTAACAACTCAAGAATTACAACTCGATACTTAGAACAAAAATATGACTCTATGTGAATGCCTCCGGCGGTGTACCGGGATGTGCAATGAATCAAGAGTGACATGTATGAAAGAATTAAAGGTGGCTTTGCCACAAATACGATGCCAACTACATGATCATGCAAAGCAATATCATAATGACGAAACATATCATAATAAATGGAACGGTGGTAGGTTGCATGGCACTATATCTCGTAATGGCTATGGAAATGCCATAATAGGTAGGTATGGTGGCTGTTTTAATGAAGGTATATGGTGGGTGTATGGTAACGGCGAAAGTTGTGCGGCACAAGAGAGGCTAGCAATGGTGGAAGGGTGAGAGTGCGTATAATCATGGAATCAACATTAGTCATAAAGACCTCACATACTTATTGAAAAAATCTATTAGTTATCGAAACTAAGCACTACGCGCATGCTCCTAGGGAAGGGTTGGTAGGAGTTAACCATTGCGCGATCCCGACCTCCACATAAAGGATGGCAATCAAAAAATACCTCATGCTCCAACTTCGTTACATAACGGTTCACCATACATGCATGATATGGGAATCACAAACCTCAACACAAGAATTTCCTAATTTCACAATTACTCCACTAACATGACTCTAATATCATCATCTTCATATCTCAAAACAATCATAAGGAATCAAACTTCTCATAGTATTCAATGCACTTTATATGAAAGTTTTTATTATATCCCTCTTGGATGTCTATCATATTAGGACTAAATTTATAACCAAAGCAAATTACCATGCTGTTAGAGACTCTCAAAATAATATAAGTGAAGCATGAGAGTTCATCCATTTCTATAAAATAAAACCACAGTCGTGCTCTAAAAAGATATAAGTGAAGCACTCGAGCAATATTGCCTAGCTCAAAGGATATAAGTGAAGCACAAAGAGTATTCTAATAAATCACGATTCATGCATGTCCCCCTAAAAAGGTGTGTATAGCAAGGATGATTGTGGCAAACTAAAAATCAAAGACTCAAATCATACAAGACGCTCCAAGCAAAACACATATCATGTGGTGAATAAAAACATAGCCTCAAGTAAAGTTACCTATAGACAAAGACGAAAGAGGGGATGCCTTCCGGGGCATCCCCGAGCTTAGGCTCTTGGTTGTCCTTGAATATTAGCTTGGGGTGCCTTGGGCATCCCCAAGCTTAGGCTCTTGCCACTCCTTATTCTATAGTCCATCAAATACTTACCCAAAACTTGAAAACTTCATAACACAAAACTCAACAGAAAATCTCATAAGCTCCGTTAGTATAAGAAAATAAATCACCACTTTATGGTATTGTTGTGAACTCGTTCTTTATTTATATTGGTGTAATATCTACTGTATTCCAACTTTTCCATGGTTCGTACCCCCCGATACTACCCATGGATTCATCAAAATAAGCAAACAACACATAGAAAACAGAATCTGTCAAAAACAGAACAGTCTGTAGCAATCTGTAACTCTCAAATACTTCTGTAACTCCAAAAATTCTGAAAAATTAGGACAAACTGGGAAATTTGTGTACCAATCCAAAGCAAAAAGAATCAGATCTAAAGCACGTTTCAATAAAATCCAGGAAATTATTTACTAGGCGCAGAAGTTTTAGTTTTTCAGCAGAATCAAAACAACTATCACCGTAAGCTATCCCAAAGGTCTTACTTGGCACAAACACTAATTAAAACACAAAACCACATCCAACCAGAGGCTAGATGAATTATTCAAAGCAAAACAGGAACAAAAAACAAAGAACAAAAATAAAATTGGGTTGCCTCCCAACAAGCGCTATTTTTTAACGCCCTTAGCTAGGCATTGATAATTTCAATGATGCTCACATAAAAGAGAAGAATTGAAGCACAAAGAGAGCATCATAAAACACGTGACAAACACATCTAAGTCTAACATACTTCCAATGCACATGCATTTTATAAGCAAACAAATTATCAAGGCAAGCAAAAACTAGCATATGCAAGGAAAAAGAAGGAGCCGATAGCAACCTCAACAAGAAGAGAGGTGATTTAGTAACATGAAAATTTCTACAACCATATTTCCCACTCTCATAATAATTACATGTAGGATCATAAGCAAATTCAACAATATAGCTATCATACAACATATTCTCAACACGATCCACATGTATGCGAAGTTGAGACTCTTCCGAAATAGTGGGATTAACATTAACTAAAGTCATGACCTCTCCGAATCCACTTTTATCAAAAACTTCATAAGATTGAACATTCTCCAAATATGTGGGATCTAAAGTTGACACTCTTCCAAACCCACTTTAAATAATATTGCAAACACTATTATCAATCTCATATTCATCATGGGGAAGGCACATGGTAACACAAGCAAACAAAAGATCGAACGGAAGAAGGGCGAAAAAAATGAAAATCTTTTCAAAAACCATTTTAGAAGTGGGGCATAGGAAAATGAGAGGCGAATGGCGAATAATTTAATGCAAGAGATGAGAGTTTATGATGGGTACTTGGTATGTCTTGACTTGACGTAGATCTCCCCGGCAACGGCGCCAGAAATTCTTCCTGCTACTTCTTGAGCTTGCGTTGGTTTTTCCCTTGAAGAAGAAAGGGTGATGCAGCAAAGTAGAGATAAGTATTTCCCTCATTTTGAGAACCAAGGTATCAATCCAGTAGGAGACAACGCACAAATCACTGAATACCTGCACAAAAAATCAAACAAACTTGCACCCAACGTGATAAAGGGGTTGTCAATTCCTTCATGGTTACTTGCAAAAGTGATATCTGATAGAGATAGATAAACGATAAAGTAAATATTTTTGGTATTTTTGGTTTATAGATCGGAAAGTAAAAGATTGCAAGAATAGTAGATCGGAAACTAAAATTGTAGATCGGAAACTTGTATGATGGAAAATAGACCCGGGGGCCATAGGTTTCACTTGAGGCTTCTCTCAAGATAGAAAATAATACGGTGGGTGAACAAATTACTGCAGAGCAATTGGTATAAAAGCGCAAAGTTATGACGATATCTAAGGCAATGATCATGAATACAGGCATCACGTCCGTGTCAAGTAGACCAAAATGATTTTGCATCTAATACTATTACTCCACACATCGACCGCTATCCAGCATGCATCTACATTATTAGGTTCATAAAGAATGGAGTAACGCATTAAGTAAGATGACATGATGTAGAGGAATTAACTCAAGCAATATGATGAAAACCCCATCTTTTTATTCTCGACGGCAACAATACAATACGTGCCTTGCTGCCCCTACTGTCACTGGGAAAGGACACCGCAAGATTGAACCCAAAGCTAAGCACTTCTCCCATTGCAAGAAAAAACAATCTAGTTTGCCAAACCAAACCGATAGTTCAAAGAGAATTACAAAGATATCAAATCATGCATATAAGAATTTAGAGAAGATTCAAATAATATGCATAGATAAGCTGATCATAAATCCACAATTCATCGGATCTAGGCAAACACACCGCAAAAAAGTATTACATCGAATAGATCTCCAAGAACATCGAGGAGAACATGGTATTGAGAATAAAAGAGAGAGAAGAAGCCATCTAGCTACTAGCTATGGACCCATAGGTCTATGGTAAACTACTCATGCTTCATCGGAAGGGCAATGGTGTTGATGTAGAAGCCCTCCATGATCGAATCCCCCTCCGGCAGGGTGCCGAAAAAGGTCCCTAGATGGGATCTCATGGGTACAGAAGGTTGCGGCGGCGGAAAAGTGTTTTTGTGGATGCCTCTGTTGGTTTGGGGATATATGGGAATATATAGGCGAAAGAATTAGGTCAAAAGGTGCACGAGGGGCCCACAAGGGTGGGGGGCGCGCCCTCTATCCTTGTGGCCGCCTCATGGCTCTTCCGACTTCATCTCCAAATCTCCTGGTTGTCTTCTGCTCCAAGAAAAATCATCGCGAAGGTTTCATTCCATTTGGACTCCGTTTGGTATTCCTTTTCTACAAAACTCAAAAACAGGGGAAAACAGGAACTGACACTAGGCTCTAGGTTAATAGGTTAGTACCAAAAATAATATAAAATAGCATATTAATGCATATAAAACATCTATAACAAATAATATAATAGCATGGAACAATCAAAATTATAGATACGTTGGAGACTTATCAGTGAACAAGGGAATCCTTGAGATCACTAAGGCCCTCACTGTCATGAGAAACTACAAGATTGATTGGCACTCCAAGCTAAAGATGGATGTTTCTCAACTTTGTGATTGTAGGAACGGTGAGATTAAGCGTCAAGCAGATCTTGCTCGACATAGAGAAAAAGAAGAGAAACGTCAAAGACTCATGCAAGAGCCAGCAAGCCTAAAGATGTCTAGGACCGTCGTGTCCAATCTGTAATGATTGAAGCACCTATTGATTCAAGTGTTCCATTGCAACAGATTCCACCATCACCTCATTCTAAGGAAGAAACCGAGCAACATATTATGCCTGCGGTAGTCATCATTCCTACCTCAGCTGCACAAGAATCTGATGTGGTGGATATGTTTATAGTCAATCCGGGCGAAGAAAATGTCGTGCCCGAGCAAAATGCTCCTGAAAAAAGAGTTGACGAAGAGATTGAGATGGAAAAGGTAGTCTCGTCGCCTTTGAAGGAAATTCGAGTTGAACCCTCCGGATCCACCAAGGAGGGCGAAAAAGTTGAGGGGGGGTTTCTTCCGAAGGGAATACCCCTCTGGTCGCCTTATCTGGTGCCCCTACCTAGATGGAGGTTGATCCTGCTCCTGGTTCTTTGGCTTCACAGCCAGAACAGGAAGAGAAGAAATTTGAAGAGCATGTGGATCCCGAAGAGATAGATCAATCAGTTGTACCACCAGTGTTGCCACACCTGACCGAAGGAGAACAAGTTGTGATTCAAGAGTCTGAAGGAGTTGTTGTGCCACCCGTCATTGAAAAATCACCGAAAGAAAAGGCCCTAGTGCTCGAGAATGAGAAAGCCGCTGAAGGAGTTACAGCGAAGGAAACTGAAGGTCAAACTAGTGCTCCCACGCCTTCAGCTCCAAAGGAAGTTATAAGGCCACCTGCTCCACTGAAGGCCATCGACGAGAATGCACTAGCCTCTGAATATGTTCAGTCAATGAAAATTAGCAAGGAAGAATATAGGAAAAATCCTCAGGAATCATTTATGCTGTTTCCAGCTGAGTATGGCCCCACATTCAATGAGCAACTTCATTCCTCTAAGCTTGCTTTTTTGGGGTAAGTCCTTATGAAGGAGAAAGGACTTCATTGTCACCAAGGTTCTAGACTGAAGAATAGGCAGTCTACTATGCTCGAATCTTGTTTGGCAAGCACAAAATTTTCAATCATAACATTTTAAACTTCACCAAGTTCGAAGAAATTCCCTGCTTCCATAATGCAATTGAGCATATTGAACATGCTCTTCTGAAGGGGTTCATGCGCTTTAATCATGGCTGGAACAAGGAAGTTATTCTTCAGTTCTACGCCATGTTATACATCTCAGTAGAGATTTGAAATACATCAACCTTGATGCTTGAGTGGATGACTGGCAGAGAGAGAATCAAATGATCGGCAGACATGAGAAGGATGCAAGGAAGCGATCATGGACCTTGTTGAGAAAGTATTACTCTCGCAAGGATTTAGCCAAAAAGGGCCTCTTCAAGGAATATGACTACCTGGACTTGCTTGCTGTTCTGCGCATCCGAAGACAAACTCCGGTGCTCCCACAGTGTTCTGCTTCAACGGATCTATTGTTTGTCAATCATGATGATGAAATTGCAGATACAGCCGGTACTCATGTCTACAAGCCAGATATCTCCAAGTCTTCCAAGGCCAAGGCTGCTACTCCTGCTTCTGCTTCGACCATTCTGCATTCTTCAGACTTGGATTCGTCGAGTGGTTTTAATTCGGATTCAGAAGATTCTCCCATGGAGTAATTCCTCATATGTCCTCTCTTTCCTTTTTGACACTTGTTGACAAAAAGGGGGAGAATTACATCGAGTGATAGTTTATCGGGGTTTGCAGGATGTTTTTCATTCGCTATTTAGTTTTCCCTTGAATAATTTGATTCATGAACTTTTCACACCGCATGTGGTGCTAAAACACTCGAACGCCATGTAATGTTAATATCCTCCCTGCCTGCAATATCTTTTGGTTTGCACTATTTGTCTGCAGGTACCATCAAATGTTTTTCTTGTGAATGATTATCTTCAAAACTCATCTATCTTATAGGGAAACATATCTGCACCTCGAAGAAGAACAAAGAATCATCGTGTGATGATAATTTGGAAAGTACTTCAAGTACTAAATGAATTATATCTGTTGCTGATGGATATGCGTCGATTACTATATCTTATTACCTAACCTTGCAGAAAAAGAATGTCAGTCCAAACTTCTATGCCTTTCGAGAAGGTCTTTTGATCAACTGACAAAGTGTTTTTCCTTGCAAGTATTTATTGTATTATGCTCCCTATTGCAGGGAAATCATGATCTAAAGTATATTCATTTCGAGCAACATTTTTGTATTCTCCTTCTTGCTTTGTTTACTTCCAATACCTAACATGCAGGAAAACTATATCTTGTGTGGATTCAAATTGTGCTCTGTGAAAAGCTTCATGACATATCCTTGTCACAAACCTTTCAAAGCTTATCTTACATCTAAATTATCTTCAAAGATCTTGTGACAGGAACCACCTTAGACACTGTCGAGTGCATTGAAAGAACTTATGTATAATATCTCCTATCAATGTCACTCATACGAAGAAAAATATTGTTCCTCCGGTTTCTCATGATATGAAGCATAAATTGAGGGGGAGAATATATTATCTTCATAATTATCTCTCAACTTTCATTATTCTTCGCATTACATTACATTCATTATCTATCATTCGATGTGATCTGTTTTGTCAACAATCGTCCAAAAAGGGGAGATTGTTGGTGTAATATCTGCCTACCTTGTGTTTTGGAGATTGTTGACAGAAATAGGTATGGACTGATTTGTTTCCTAGTGCATACAGAGAGAAAAAGTCCATACACAACCGAAGAGAATGTTGTCACTGGTGCTGGGTTCGAGGAACTTCACCGAGGTACATCTTCATTGCAGAGAAGAAAAAGCTATATTTGTTGAAGAGATAGAGTCGAGAAGACTGATGTGAAGAAATTGACCCCTCGAAGCTTTACTAGTGAAGCAAAGCTTTTGTTTCGGTACTATCATCCGAAGATATTGACTACAGCGATAGAAGTCGAAGGCAAAGTGAAGACGTAGTATTCATTTCGTTATTCTTCTTTCATTCTTTTGAGTCATAGGACCTCCATACTATTAAGAGGGGTATAGGTTCTCGATGCTTAGATCTATCATGATGCTTAACCATAACCTATGAAAGATGTGAGAGAAATCTCTTTGTGCTCCGAGTAAATACTTGCCAGCAAGAGACTGTAATCTTCTTCGCTACAAGGGATTTGTCTCGAACCGAGGAGTTAGCATTTCTTGCTACGCAAGAAATGTTACTGTTGTGCTCAAATCCGACCATTGGAATCGTGTCATTCGGCCATTGGCTGAACCAGATGTCTAATTTGGTCATTTTCCATCAGGTAAGGTTGCGACTATAAATAGCCACCCCGCTCCAACTTTATTCGTTGGCTGCTCCGCTTGAGATTTATGAGAAGATTGATTTGAGCAACCCCTCTCCGAGTGATTTGAGTTTAAGATCCACCCAGAGAAAACCAAGAGCCCAAACTTAGACAGTGGTTTAGCATCACAGTAGTTCTGAGTGAGAGTTATTGTACCTATTACTCTTGAGAGATGCACACTCTCTAGATGGATAGGTTTCGACTTTGAGTGTTGAAGAGTTGTTGTCTTCACCGAGCCTGGTCTTCAGCAACCAAGAGTGATTGTTGTTTGTGAAGGTCGACCAAAGGTTTGGAGATCGCCGACAAGGATCTACCACGAGTGAAATCAACCTGAGCCTGATCAGCTCTGCATTTAAGGAGAATAGGGTGAAGAGAGTTTATCTTCCATGTTAAGTCATAGCCCCTCCAACCAAACATAGCCCCTTGGCAGAAGGGTGAACTGGTCTACCAAATCTTCATGTCGCCATCGAGCACCACTGGTTAAATCTCTCTACTGCATTTCCTTCAGTAGTTTATATTCACACTCTATGCCGATAGTTTACTTGGTCATTTCGTTCATTCTGTTATCCACTTGGGTTTCGGTGATCACCCTATTTCATTTTTTATGTGTGTTTACTCATTACCATCTTTCCCTTAGGATTCACTTGTGAAATCTTTCCATAGTTTTGTATCATTGCATACCATGTTGTGTCTCATTCTACTAGATTTTTTGCTTGTTGCATTACCATTATCGTAGTTAAACATGTGATTCATCAACCTCGTGTGGTTATCAATGCTTTCATTAATGAATATGCTTCTAACGAAGAAGACTGATTAAGTTTATTTCCTTCGATACTACTTCCGTTGCTTTGAGTGGGATTTGTTTCAAAGCTTTCGGAAGAAATTTTGAATCTCCCATTCACCCCCTCTGGTAAATATACTCTCGGCCCCAACAATTATGCATAAAAACATTATAAATAACAGTAGGAAATCATGATGCAAAATGGACGTATCAGGTGCTAGTTGGTTTACTAAGTTGGACTTGCGCTCGGGCTACCACCAGATCCGCCTTGCTCCTGGAGAAGAGTACAAGATTGCCTTCCAGACGCACTCTAGTCATTACAAGTTCACCATATTGTCTTTTGGCTTGACTGGTGCTCCGTTCATGTTTCAGTTTGCGATGAACCATACACTTGAGCCGGGCAACTAGAAATTTGCCATTGTATTTTCGATGATATACTAGTTTTCAGTGACACATTTAAGGATCATCTTCCCCATCTTATAGAAGTGTTGAAACTTCTTACGGAACACCAATGGAAGGTTAAATTATCGAAGTGCGCATTTGCTCAGAGGCAAGTCATGTACCTTGGCCATATCATCAGTGGTGATGGTGTATCTATGGATCCAAGTAAAATTTCAGCAATTGAGACTTGACCCACTCCTAAAAATGTCAAGGAGGTCCGAGAATTCCTGGGGCTTTCCAGTTATTACAGGAAGTTTATCCGCCACTACGGGATAATATGTCGTGCTCTCACTAATTTGCTCAAGAAAGGAGTCATGTTTTCCTGGTCTGGCACTGAGGAGCAAGCATTCGAAGCTCTCAAACAAGCTCTGATTTCTGCTCCAATTTTATCACTCCCAGACTTCAGCAAAACTTTTGTAGTGGAGATGCGTGCGATGTTGGAATTGGCGCGGTACTTATGCAGGATGGGCATCCCCTTGCTTATGTCAGCAAATCAATGGGCCCTAGGAGTCGAGCACTTTCTATCTATGAAAAGGACTATCTCGCAATTCTTCTAGCTGTAGAACATTGGCAGTAGTATCTTCAGCTGAATGAGTTTGTGATTCTGACAGACCAGGATAGCCTGACAAAGTTGGCATGCCAATGGCTACACACTCCTTGGCAACAAAAAGCACTAAACAAGCTGCTTGGTCTTCAGTATACAATCAGATATAAGAAAGGATCTGAGAATAGTGCAGTTGATGCTCTGTCTCACAGGTCGCAAGATCATGAATTGCAATATATTTCCTTAGTCCAACCTGAGTGGTTGTTTGAAATTGTGAATAGTTATGCTCAGGATTCCTATTCCCTGAATCTGCTTGATCCTCTGACAACAAATTCACTCTGAGAAATGGAGTGCTTTATTCCCAAGGGCGCATCTGGGTTGGTGCTAACACTCCACTACAAACCAAGATTATATAGGCATTTCATGAGATGCCTCTTGGAGGTCATTCTGGGTATCCAATGACATACAGAAGAATCAAACAATTGTTTAAGTTGTCAGCTATGAAAAGTTTTATCAAAAGAGTTGTTCAACATTGCATAGTATGTTAATAGGCTAACCAGATTGAGTACCCTATCCAGGATTGCTGCAACCTCTTCTGACTCCTAAGTTGCCTTGGGAAATGGTGACTATGGATTTCATCGAAGGGCTCCCAGTGTCTCGCTGCTAGAATTACGTTTGGTTTTCATTGACAAGCTAACCGGATATGGCCATTTCATAACCCTCCGACATCCATTTACAATAGTAACAGTGGTTGAAGCTTTTCTCGAATCAGTTTACAAACTACATGGTATGCCGCTCTCTATTGTATCTCACCATGATCATATCTTCACTAGTAAATTATGGAAGGAGCTTTTCTAGCACAACCAAGGCACTCGATTGTGCATGAGCTCAAAGCGTCATCCTCAGACTAGCGGCTAGACAAAACGAGTTAATCAGTAGGTTGAGTGTTATTTGCAATGCTTTGTCAGTGCACACCTATCCAGGTGGTCCAAATGGTTATCGTTGTGCGAGTTCTAGTACAACACCAATTGGCACTCCTCCATAGGAAAAACACCATTTGAAGTGGTATATAGTCATTCCCCTCGTCACTTTGGCCTTGCTCCTGACAGTGCTATCTCTTCGGTGGCTCTTGCTCAGTGGTTTGATCAACGATTGGAGGTGTTTGAATCAGTGAAACAACAATTGTTGTGAGTCCAACAATGCATGACGTCGTAGGCTGGCAAACATCATACAGAAAGAAGCTTTGCGGTGGGCGATCAAGTTTTTCTAAAATTGCAACCATATATTCAAGCATCAGTGGCACCTAGAGCTAATCACAAACTCTTCTACAAGTTTTTTGGGCCCTTCACTATCCTGGAGCGCGTTGGGGAAGTTTACTATCATCTGGATTTACCACTTTCTAGCAAGGTCCATCCTGTTTTCCATGTGTCTCTTTTGTGCAGGGTGCTCAAGCTTGGTCAGCAGGTTCTGCAACATTTACCTTTGCCTAAAGCGCAACACCAAGTTCCTGAGGAAATTCTCCAGCGCCGAATTGTTACTCGAGGGGGCAAGAAGGGGCTTCAAGTTCTTCCTTGGTGGACCAACAGTACAGACGATCTTGCTACTTGGGAGAATCTAGAAATGATGAAGCAGCTATTTCCGCGAGCACTGACTTGGGGTCAAGCCGCATATCATCGATGGGGGATTGTCAACGACTGAGTGGCTACCGAGTGGGAGGACGAGGAAGATTCAAACAAGAGGCCTAGTTGCAAGCCTCGTCTGCCGGCTTGGCTTGCCGGGCTCAAATGGGCTTTAGGCCTTGTAATAGTATAAGTAGGGTTTAATGCCAACAATAACAGGTGGCGAACGGCAAATGACTGGATCCAGATTGGAAGGGAGCTAGTCTCCTTCCCCTGGATCACCCTTTTGTATTTCGAATTTGACCATGAAATCGAGCTAGTAGATCAAGAACGTTACATATTCATCAATTGTTTTGTACTACTTTTCACAAAAAAAATGGATCATATAAACCACTTAGAGCATCTCCAACGTCGTGCATCAAACACCCACAGATACTTTGAACCCTCCAACGATGTCCATCAGGCATTTGCGTATCGGTTCACGCATCCGAATTCTCGTAGATCCAGAAGCAAACCTAGAAGAGGTTTGTGAACGTCCGGACAGATGCCACATCAGACTCCGACACCCTTGGCTCAAAGAAAAACCCACTCGGAGCCCCGCTTTTCCTACTCCATCCCTCCACCCTTGATGTGTTTCACATAGTCCGAGGTCCCCATCGCCGCTATACTAACCACTCCGCCATGCCACTCGGGCACCTGGTGACTTGCCTAGGCCTCCCTTACACCCTTGGTCTGGCAGGCACAGGTACCCTCCGCCCTGCTCATTGCCATCCATAGCATATACCATGCCTGACAAGTGTTCGAAAAAATGACATTATCATATTTGTTGAGGACTTTGTCGTTTACTTTGAAGTAGATCCAGGGGCATAGTTTTTCGATACGTCTTCATCGTATCTACTTTTCCTAATGGATTTGCTCTTGTTTTAGACTCTAATTTGCATGATTTGAATGAAACTAACCCGGACTGACGATGTTTTCAACAAAACTACCATGGTGTTGTTTTGTGCAGAAATAAAAGTTCTCGGAATGGAACGGAACTTTTTGGAGAATTATTTCGGAATAAATAAAAAATACTAGGACCAAGAACCACCGTAGGGGGTGCCCTAGTTTGGCACGATACACCAGGGCGCGCCACCCCCTCTAAGCGCGCCCTGGTGGGTTGTGCCCACCTCATGGGCTCCCTGACCCTAATCTCAACTCCTTAAATACCTATTTTTGGAGAGAAAAATCAGGGAGGAAGAATTATCACCTTTCATGAAATGGAGCCGCCGCCACCTCCTGTTCTTCATTGGGAGGCCAGATCTGGAGTCCATTCGGGGCTCCGGAGAGGGGAATCTTCGGTCTTCGTCATCACCAACCCTCCTTCATCGCCAATTCCATGATGCTCCCCATCGGGAGTGAGTAATTCCTTCAGAGGCTTGCTGGTCGGTGAGGAGTTGGATGAGATTCATCATGTAATCGAGTTAGTTTTGTTAGGGCTTGATCCCTAGTATCCACTATGTTCTGAGATTGATGTTGCTATGGCTATGCTATGCTTAATGCTTGTCACTAGGGCCCGAGTGCCATGATTTCAGATCTAAGCCATTTATGTTTTCACCATTATATCTATGTTCTAGATCCTATCTTGCTAGTCATATGCACCTGCTATGTGTTATGATCCGTAAACCCCGGGTGACAATAATCGGGATACTTTGTGGTGATGACCGTAGTTTGAGGAGTTCACTTATTCATTATGTGTTAATGCTTTGTTCCGGTTCCCTATTAAAAGGAGGCCTTAATATCCCTTAGTTTCCTTATGGATCCCGCTGCCACGGGAGGGTAGGACAAAATATGTCATACGATTTCTTTTCCATAAGCATGTATGACTATTTATGAAATACATGCCTACATTATATTTATGAACTGGAGCTAGTTTTGTATCGCCCTAGGTTATGACTATTATATGGTGAATATCATCCAACAAATTCACCGGTCCAATGCATATGAGTTTTCCACATATTGCTCTTGCTAAGTTACTATTGCTACTGTTACTGTTACACTTGCTACAAAATCATTGCTAACACTGTTAATGTTGCTGTTACCATTACCACTACTATCAAAACTATCATATTACTATGCTACTAATCATAGTGTTGTGGATATTTAATCTCCAGGTGTGATTGAATGACAACTCAAATGCTAATACTTGCAAATATGCTTTGGCTACCATTGTGTCGAATCTATAAATTTGGGTTGAACACTCTACCCTCGTAAATTGTTGCGATCCCCTATACTTGTGGGTTATCAAGAACATTTTCGGGTGCCGTTGCTGGGGAGCATAGCTATATTTGTTGAGTCACTTGGGATTATTACCTATTTGTCACTATGAAGAATCTGAAGGATACCAAAACCAAGATTTTTTCCCTCTAAGACGAGGGGAGGTAAGGAACTGTCATGTAGCTATGCACTTGATCCGCCTTATATTTTGAGTAAACTTGCAACACCACCACATGCTATTAATCTTGATATGTCGCAAATTATTGATGGTGCCACTTCTGCTATGAATGATGCTTATGATGATGCTAGTACTTTGCTTGATGATTATCATGTGCCACTGGGTGAATTTCTTGATGAACACTGATAACCCACAAGTATAGGGGATCGCAATAGTTTTCAAGGGTAGAATATTCAACCCAAATTTATTGATTCGACACAAGGGGTGCCAAAGAATATTCTCAAGTATTAGCAGTTGAGTTGTCAATTCAACCACACCTGGATAACTTAATATCTGCAGCAAAGTATTTAGTAGCAAAGTAGTATGGAAGTAATGGTAACAGTAGCAAAAGTAATAGTAGCAGTTCTGTAGTAACGGTAATAGTGGCAACGGTAAAGTAACTAAGCAAAGATCAATATGTGAAAAGCTCGTAGGCATTGGATCAATGATGAATAATTATGTCGGATGCGATTCCTCATGTAATAGTTATAACATAGGGTGACACAGAACTAGCTCCAGTTCATCAATGTAATGTAGGCATGTATTCTGAATATAGTCATATGTGCTTATGGAAAATAACTTGCATGACATCTTTTGTCCTACCCTCTCGTGGCAGCGGGGTCCTATTGGAAACTAAGGGATATTAAGGTCTCCTTTTAATAGAGTACCGGACCAAAGCATTAACACTTAGTGAATACATGAACTCCTCAAACTACGGTCATCACCGGTAAGTATCCCGATTATTGTCACTTCGGGGTTAACGGATCATAACACATACTAGGTGACTATAGACTTGCAAGATAGGATCAAGAACTCACATATATTCATGAAAACATAATAGGTTCGGATCTGAAATCATGGCACTCGGGCCCTAGTGACAAGCATTAAGCATAGCAAAGTCATAGAAACATCAATCTCAGAACATAGTGGATACTAGGGATCAAACCCTAACAAAACTAACTTAATTACATGGTAAATCTCATCCAACCCATCACCGTCCAGCAAGCCTATGATGGAATTACTTACGCACGGTGGTGAGCATCATGAAATTGGTGATGGAGGGTGGTTGATGATGACGACGGCGACGGATTCCCCTCTCTGGAGCCCCAAACGGACTCCAGATCAGCCCTCCCAAGAGAGTTTAGGGCTTGGCAGCAGCTCTGTATCGTAAAATGCGATGAATCCTTCTCTCTGATTTTTTTTCTCCATGAACATGAATATATGGAGTTGGGGTTGACGTCGGTGGAGCTTCAGGGGGCCCACGAGGCAGGGGGGCGCGCCCCCACCCTCGTGGACAGGGTGTGGGCCCCTTGACGTTGATTCTTTTTCCAATATATTTTTATTAATTCCAAAAAGTTGCTCTGTGGATTTTCAGGTCATTCCGAGAACTTCTATTTCTGCACAAAAATAACACCATGGTAGTTCTGCTGAAAACAGCGTCAGTCTGGGTTAGTTCCATTCAAATCATGCAAGTTAGAGTCCAAAACAAGGGCAAAAGTGTTTGGAAAAGTAGATATTATGGAGACGTATCAAACAACTTGCTAGAGCTAAAGAGAATGAAATTACTGAGTCTGATGAAATTATTGAAACTGATGAAGTATTTGAAACTGAGAATTATGAAACTCCTATTCGATCTAGCTCTCCTAGAGTTGAAATGCCTAAGATACCTGAAGGTTATGTTATTGAGGGGGAGATAGCTAGAGTCATTCTTGCTTGCAATGATAGGGATGATCTTAAGAAATTACAATGCAAACTAAAGGAAAAATCATTGAATGCTAGAATGAAATGTGATCCTAAGTTTGCTACTTCACCTATCATTGTTACTGATAAGGATTATGAATTCTTTGTCGACCCAGAGTTAATTAGTTTGGTTGAATCTGATCCTTTCCATGGTTGTGAAACTGAAACTGTAGTGGCACAGCTTACTAAACTGAATGATATAGCTACCCTTTTTGCTCATGATGATAAAATTCGCTACTACTATATTCTCCAACTATTTCCGTTCTCATTAAAGGGTGATGCTAAAGCTTGGTACAATACTCTTGTTCCAGTTTGTGTGCGTAGTCCCCGGGATATGATTTACTATTTCTCTGAAAAATATTTTCCTACCCATAAGAAACAAGTTGCCTTACAGGAAATATTTAACTTTGTGCAAACTGAAGAAGAGAGTCTCCCACATGCTTGGGGGAGGCTTCTCCAATTGCTTAATGCTTTGCCTGATCATCCACTGAAGAAAATGAAATACTTGATATCATCTATAGTGGACTAATCGATGCTTCTAGGGATTTCCTAGATAGTTGTGTTGGTTGTGTTTTCAGGGAACGAACTGTTGAACAAGCTAAGGAATTATTGAATAATATATTGAAGAATTATGATGATTGGACTCTTCCCGAACCACCAATTAAACCCAACCAAAGAAGAGGGGTATCCTATATCTAAGTCCTGAAGATATGCAAGAGGCAAAGAAATGTATGAAGGAAAATGGTATTAAAGTTGAGGATGTTAAGAATTTACCACCTATTGAAGAAATACATGGTCTTAACACACCACGCCATCACGGGTGGTAGAGGTAAATTCTTTATTAAAGTTTGATCCTAGCCAATGCTTGTGTGAGTTTGATAACTACATTATGAAACAAGATCACTTCAATGCAAATGTTATGAAACCATTGAAATACAATTCTTATATGATTGCTCGCTTGAGTGACTTGTTATTTAGAATCACTAATGATGTTAGAGGTGTAGGAAAGCATGCCTCTATGGTTCCAACTCGGTTAGAACAAGTTGCTCAATCTCAAAAAGAATTGCTCAATGAAATGAACAACAATATGAATGATTTTGCTGTTAGAGTAGCAACTAGAGGAGGCAAATGACCCAGGAACCACTTTATCCTGAGGGACATCCAAAAATGATTGAACAAGACTCTCAAAGAATTAATACTGATGTACCCAGTCCTTCTAAAAAGAAAAAGAAAAGGAAAAATGATAGGACTTTGCATACCTCTAGTGAACCTGAGAAAGAAAAAACTTCTAAAGATAATAATGATGTCTCTATTTTTGATGTTGAAACTCAACCTGGTAATGAACATCCACCTAGTGATAATGAAAATGATAATGATGTTCATGAAGATACTCAACCAGACAATGATAAAGAACCAGATAATGATGTTAAAATAGAGCCTGTTGTTTATCTTGATAACCCACAACCTAAAACTAAAAGATATGGTAAAAGAGACTTTGTGGCTAGAAAACATGGTAAAGAAGAGAACCATGGGTTCAAAAACCCATGCCCTTTCCACCTAAACCAACTAAGAAACTAGATGATGAAGAATTTGAGAGCTTTGCGGAAATGCCTAGGCCAGTCTTTTTGCGTACTCGCTTCACTGATTTATTGAAGATGGCCCCTTATGCAAAATATATGAAATACATCATTACTAATAAAAGAAAAATACCTGAAGCTGAAATCTCCACCATGCTTGCTAATTATTCTTTTAAGGATGGAGTACCTAAAAAACTTGGAGATCCAGGAATACCAACTATACCTTGCTCCATCAAAAGAAATTATGTCAAAACTGCTCTATGTGATCTAGGAGCTGGTGTTAGTGTTATGCCTTTCTCTTTATATAAAAGACTTGATTTGAATAAACTCTCACCTACTGAGATATCTTTGCAAATGGCTGACAAATGAACTGCCATACCTATCGGTATTTGTTGAGGATGTGCCCGTTGTTGTTGCAAATGGTACTATCTTAACGGACTTTGTTATTCTTGAGATGCCCGAGGACGACAACATGTCGATTATCATTGGTAGACCCTTTTTGAATACCGCAGAGGCTGTTATTGATTGCAATAAAACCAAGGTTACTTTTCATATCAATGGTAATGAGCATACGTGAAACGTCTCCAATGTAACTATAATTTTTTATTGTTCCATGCTGTTATATTATCATTCTTGGATGTTTTACAATCATTTTATATCATTTTTGGGTACTAACCTATTGACATAGTGCCTAGTGCCAGTTGTTTTTTTCTGCAAGTTTTTTACATTGCACGAAATCAATACCAAACGATATCCAAATGCAGCGAAACTTTTTGAGGATTTTTTGGGCCAGAAGACATCCAGTGGGCCAGGAACGCACCTGAGGGGAGCTCTGAGGGGAGCACTACCCACCAGGGTGCGCCTGGGGGTCCAGGTGCGCCCTGGTGGGTTGTGCCTAGGGGCGGAGCCAGGATTTAGGCATAAGGGGGGCGAGAAAGATAATAATCGTTTCTGATACACACAACACACAAAAAAATAGTCTCAGAAGTAGAATTGATATGAATGACAATATATGTTTGATAATAACATGGGTTCAAATTATCATGTAGAATAGCTTGCTCCTCAAGTGGATTTGTGTTCTCATTAATATTTCGAAATAATGAGCTTCTACAATAAATCTATTTTCCATGAAGCATTAAACAAGAAGTGAAACTATATTTCTAAATTACAGTCGTACCAAATTACTAAATAAAATCATTGATTTGAAACAAATTGTAATGATTCAGGATTACTCCCTCCGTTCTTAGATATAAGTCACTCCACTATGAACTACATACGGAGCAAAATGAAATAATCTATATAGCATTCAAATGCATCTATACATTTGTGTATGTGACTCATATTGGAATCTTTACAAAGACTTATATTTAGAAACAGAAGGAGCACTATATACCAGAATTCCTTGGAAGTCAATCCGTTGATGTGTGACGCGTCGTAGCAGGCGAGTAGTTGTGATCTCTCTCAATAACCCCGGGAGTGTAGTGCCCTCTGCCCTGTGGGGCTATGCCACAACCAGAATGGCGGAAGCAGCGGCAGGCTATGCCGCGACGGGCGACGGGGATGATGGCGCAACGCAAAGACGTACGTATGGAGCCAGCAGACCTAGAATGAAGGAACGTAATTACGGGAATGATTAGGGAATTAACTACATGATCTCACGGCTAGATGTAATCTTTTTCTTACACGTATGTACACCTAGGGATGCTTTGGGCCTTTGGGCTGAGAAGTTGCCCTCCTAGGCCATTAGCGATGTTGCACACACGTATAACTAGAACAACAGGTCAGCCATAATATACGTATAAATTACAACTACTAAAACCTAACGAGGCCTAATAGGGGGGTGAGGCGATGGGGGTTGTCTGACCCCTGCTCGCACCCCCTGTCTCCGCCCCTGGTTGTGCCCTCCTCGTTGGCCTCCCACACCGCCTCTTTGATCTATAAATACCCCAATATTCCATAAACCATGGGGGAGTCAACGAAAATCAATTCCAGCCGCCGCAGAGTCCAGAAACACCAGATCCAATCTCGACACCATCACAGAGGGGTGCATCGTGTCCATTGGTGCCTCTTCAATGATGCGTGAGTAGTTCTTTGTAGACCTACGGGTCCGTAGTTAGTAGCTGGATGGCTTCCTCTCTCTCTAGATTATCAATACAATGGTCTCTTGGAGATCCATATGATGTAAATCTTTTTGCGGTGTGTTTGTTGGGATCCGATGAACTTTGAGTTTATGATCAGATCTATGTTTTTATCCATGAAAGTTATTTGAATCTTATTTGATCTCTTATATGCATGATTGATTATAGCCTCGTATTTCTTCTCCGATATTTGGGTTTTGTTTGGCCAACTTGATCTATTTATCTTGTAATGGGAAGAGGTGCTTTGTGATGGGTTCGATCTTACGATGCTTGATCCCAGTGACAGAAAGGGAAACGACACGTATGTATCATTGCTATTAAGGATAACAAGATGGGGTCTATTTCTACATAAATAGATCTTATCTACATCATGTCATCGTTCTTATTGCATTACTCCGTTTTTCCATGAACTTAATACACTAGATGCATGCTGGATAGCGGTCAATGTGTGGAGTAATAGTAGTAGAGCAGGCAGGAGTCGGTCTACTAATATTGGACGTGATGCCTATATAATGATCATTGCGTAGATATCGTCATGATTATTTGAAGTTCTATCAATTGCCGAACAGTAATTGTTTTCCCACCGTTTGCTATTTTTCTCGAGAGAATCCAGTAGTGAAACCTATGGCCCCCGGGTCTCTTTTCATCATATTTGCCTTTGCGATCTATTTTCCTTTGCATTTATTTTCAGATCTATTAAACCAAAAATACAAAAATACCTTGCTGCAATTTATTTGTTCCGTGATCTATTTATCCTATCTACCACTTTTACCTCACGTTATTTGCCTATCTAGAGGCGTCATACCCGAAAGGGATTGACAACCCCTTTAACACGTCGGGTTGTGAGTATTTGTTTGTTGTGTGCAGGCGCTGTTTACATGGTGCAAGGAGGTTCTCCTACTGGTTTTATAACCTTGGTCTCATCACTGAGGGAAATACCTACCGTCACTATATTGCATCATCCCTTCCTCTTTGGGGAAATACCGACGTAGTTCTAGCAGACATCAAAAGGAATTTCTGGCGCCATTGCCTGTGAGGATCTTCAACATCAACCAGGTTTCGAATCACAAATCTCATCTCCTCGCAATTTACATTATTTGCCATTTGCCTCTCGTTTTCCTCTCCTCCACTTCACAAAAGAATTTGCCGTTTTATTCACCCTCTTTTTCGTTCACCGTTTTCTCGTCAGATCCGTTTTTGTGTGCAATCTTGTTTACCACTTTTTGTTGTTATGGATAGTTCTTCCTCTTTTGCGTACAACCCCGAGAACGAGGTTCTTAACTTTAAACAAAGGGGAGGGGAGAACTTAAAAGATGTTTGGTATACAATATGCAATGCTCATAATATATCTATCCGTAAGCAATCTACCATTGTTCTTCTTCGTTGTTTTTATGTGGGCATCACCACTTGGTATAGATTCGTCCTTGATACGATTACCGAGGGGAATTTCTTGATGTGTACTTCTCTTGATGCTTTTAATGCTTTGGGAAATTTAGTCGGTTCACCACCACTCATGATCAATGAAACAATTTTGACCATCGAGCATGTTATGGAAAGACTTGATGCTATTGAAAAGAAAATGCTTACCGTAGAAAATGTTGACAACTTGGATAGAAAAATGCAAAGTTATGCTATTAAAATTGGGTCAAAAGCGGGAGACGTTTTTAAGTTGTTAAAAGAAAAGGTAACTATAATTCATGAAAGAATTGAAGAGAGCCCATCTAGGATTGATAAACTGGAAGAAATTTTTTCTAATCTAGGTATGACTTTTGCTTCCGCTGAAACTCCCGTGAAAATTAGTAAGACTACTGAAGTCACTAAAAACAAAGGTGCAACTTCTAGCAATGATAAAGGAGATCTTAAGATGATTGGTATTCACCCCAACTTTATAGAAGTCATAAGAGATCCTTTTTGCAAAAAATAAGTTTTTCAATCTTGTGCCTAGAAGTATTGTTGTTGAGAATTTATATGCAAAATCCTTGGATAATCCCAAGTGTTCGATCAAAGAATTGGAGGACAAAGATGACAACACTTAGATCCTACGTGTTATGCCTAGCCAGGGGCGTAAAACGATAGCGCTCGTTGGGAGGCAACCCAACTTGTATCTTTTTGCTTTCTGGTTTTCTTGTTGTTTGCAATAAAATACCCAATTATACCTCTGGTTAGATGTGTTTTTGTGGTTTAAATTAGTGTTTGTTCCAAGCAAGGCCTTTGGGATGATTTGGGTAAAAGTTGATTTGATCTTGCTGAAAAACAGAAACTTATGCACTCATGAAAGTAATTTTCATAAATCACAGAAACGTGATTTTGAGTTATTTCTTTTTGCATAAGATTAATATATAAATTTCCCAGGTTTTCCAAATTTATCAAGATTTTTGGAGTTAAAGAAGTATTCTAGATAGTGAGATTGTTACAGACTGTTCTGTTTTTGATAGATTCTGTTTTCTTTGCGTTGTGTGCTTGTTTTGATGATTCTATGGTTTTCTTTGATGAGTTTTTGCCATAGAAAAGTTGGAATATAGTAGATATAATGCAAAAATAAAATATGAATAGGTTTGCAACAACACTTATAGTAGTGGTTTGCTTTCTTATACTAACGGATCTCACGAAGGTTTTGTTGAGTTTTGTGTGATTGAAACTCTCAAGTTTTGGGTGACCTTACGATGGATGAAAGGAATAAGGATTATCAAAAGGCTAAGCTTGGGGATGCCCGAGGCACCCCTAGATAAAATTCAAGAAGTAGCAATCTACTAAGCTTGGGGATGCCCCCGAGTGGCATCCCCGCTTTCTTCTAACAACCATTGGTATTTTACTTGAAGCTATATTTTTATTTGTCACATATTATGAGTTTTGCTTGGAGCGTCTTGTATGATATGAGTATTTGCTTGTTTTGCTTAGTGTTTTTAAGTCTTGAATCCTTGCTTAACACACCTTTTTGAGAGAGCCAAAAATTATTCTATGCTTGCTCCTATGCTTCACATAAATTTTTAGAGCCATGGATTTGCTCTAGTACTCCACTTATATCTTTTTGAGCACGGTGTGCTTTGTTATTTTTGAAGAAATGCTCTCATGCTTTACTTAGATTTATTTGTGAGTTAGTAAATTTTTTAGAAATTCATGCATGCGTCACTTAGATTATTTTGAGAGAAAGAAAAAATATGCTCATGTTCTTCACTTTTATTTGTTTGAGCTTATAAAAAGCAACATATGAAAATAGTCCCAAAGTGATAGATATCCAAGGAGGATATATTAAAAACTTTCATGAAGATCATTGGACAAAATAAACTTTATTCTTAGTAATGTTTTGAGATATGACGATATGATATGTGAGTCATGTTAATGGGTAATTATGCTTTAGTAAGAATATTGATGTTAAGGTTTGTGATTCCCTATGCAAGCACGTAAGTCAATAGTTATGCAATGAAATTTATATCCTACTTATGGTGCATTATTCGGTGTTACTTATGCTTAATGCTTGGGTACGAGATTTCTCATTTCTTGGTTGGTCGCTTCTCAATCTTTTTGCTAGCCTTCATTTTGCACTAAGTATGATCACTACTTGTGCATCCAAAACCCTTTAAACCAGTTTTGCCATATGAGTCCACTATACCTACCTATATGCGGTATTTCCATGCCGTTCTAAGCAAATTTGCATGTGCCATCTCTAATTTTCAAAATAAATTTCTCTTTTGTGTGCTCTACCGCTCGCGAGGCGGTGAGGGGTGGCCAATATTTTCCATGCTAGATGTGTTATTCTCACGATGAGTGTTTATTTACTTGTCATTGCACGAGAGTAAAACAAAGGTAGGGATGCCCAGTTCCAAAATGAAAAATGAATTTACTTTATGTTGTCAAATAATAAATTCCTTGGAAAGTGTTGGTATGGAGGGCACCCGTGGATACGGTTAGCCGTGGAAAGTGAAAGTAATGGTGGAAAAAGTAATAAACTTTATTTTCTATTTGGGAACCACCTATGATGTATCTAGCATGGAAAGTGTTGGGAGCTCTAAGTCATTTTTGTTGGTGGGAAAAGTATGCCTCTCAAAACTGTTTTTATCTCTCAATTTAAGCTTTGAGTTGTGGCACCTCTACAAATCCCTACTTCCCTCCGCAAAGGGCCTTTCTTTTACTTATGCATTTTTTATTTTCAATTTGAGTCTTCATCTTCTCTTATAAAGAACCAACTAAGGGGCACTATGATCGTATTTGAGCATTGGGCTAATATTCGGGTGTGTTTCATGAATGGATCAATGATTGAGCATAATGGGCTAGGGATAACTTGCTTTAGTGTTGATATTTTGAAAGACATGGTTGCTTGTTGGTATGCTTGAGTATTAAAGTCTTCATGTCAAAACTAGACTATTGATTTGCATCATATAAAATTCCAAATATCCATGTTATAAAGAAAAGAAATGTTGTGAACATGTTAGGCAGCATTCCACATCAAAGATTATGTTTTTATCATTTACCTACTCGAGGACGAGCAGGAATTAAGCTTGGGGATGCTGATACGTCTCTAACATATCTATAATTTTTTATTGTTCCATGTTGTTATATTATCATTCTTGGATGTTTTACAATCATTTTATAGTCATTTATATCATTTTTTGGTACTAACTTATTGACATAGTGCCCAGTGCCAGTTGTTATTTTTTGCATGTTTTTTACATCGTAGGAAATCAATACCAAACAGAGTCCAAACACAGTGAAACTTTTTGAGGATTTTTTGGGCCAGAAGACATCCAGTGGGCCAGGAACGCACCTGAGGGGAGCTTTGAGGAGAGCACAACCCACTAGGGCGCGCCTGGGGGCCCAGACGCGCCCCGGTGCATTGTGCCCTCCTCTTTGGCCTCCCACACCGCCTCTTTTCTCTATAAATACCCCAATATTACAAAAACCTTGGGGGAGTAGACGAAAATCAATTCCAGCCACCGCAGAGTCCAGAAACACCAGATCTAGTCTAGAAACCATCACGGAGGGGTGCATCATGTCCATTGGTGCCTCTCCGATGATGCATGAATAGTTCTTTGTATACCTACGGGTCCATAGTTAGTAGCTAGATGGCTTCCTCTCGCTCTCTTGATTATCAATACATTGGTCTCTTGGAGATCCATATGATGTAAGTCTTTTTTGCAGTGTGTTTGTTGGGATCCGATGAACTTTGAGTTTATGATCAGATCTATGTTTTTATCCATGAAAGTTATTTGAGTCTTCTTTGATCTCTTATATGCATGATTGATTATAGCCTCGTATTTCTTCTCCGGTATTTGGGTTTTGTTTGGCCAATTTGATCTATTTATCTTGCAATGGGAATAGGTGCTTTGTGATGGGTTTGATCTTACGGTGCTTGATCCCAGTGACAGAAAGGGAAACGACATGTATGTACTGTTGCTATTAAGGATAACAAGATGGGGTCTATTGCTACATAAATAGATCTTGTCTACATCATGTCATCGTTCTTATTGCATTACTCCATTTTTCTGTGAAGTTAATACACTATATCCATGCTGGATAGCGGTCGATGTGTGGAGTAATCCTAGTAGATGCAGGCAGGAGTCGGTCTACAAATCTTGGACGTGATGCATATATAATGATCATTGCCTAGATATCGTCATGATTATTTGAAGTTCTATCAATTGCCCAACAGTAATTGTTTTCCCACCATTTGCTATTTTTCTCGAGAGAAGCCACTGGTGAAACCTACGGCCCCCGGGTCTCTTTTCATCATATTTGCCTTTACGATCTATTTTCCTTTGCATTTATTTTCAGATATATTAAACCAAAAATTCAAAAATACCTTGCTGCAATTTATTTGTTCCGTGATCTATTTATCCTATCTACCACTTTTACCTCACATTATTTGTCTATCTAGAGGCGTCGTACCCGAAAGGGATTGACAACCCCTTTAACACGTCAGGTTGTGAGTATTTGTTAGTTGTGTGCAGGCACTGTTTATGTGGTGTGAGGAGGTTCTCCTACTGGTTCAATAACCTTGGTCTCATCACTGAGGGAAATACCTACCATCGCTATACTGCATCATCCCTTCCTCTTTGGGGAAATACCAACGTAGTTCTAGCAGACATCAATACGGTGCACTTTCCGAAGAAACAATTCCAAGTGAATGGTATTAATGTTATTGAAAAATCTCCAACACTCACTATTGGAAGTTTTCAACTACCTCTACCTACTGCCAAAAATAAATATGAAATACTTATTGTTGGGGATATGCATATTCTCGTTGAGGCAACTTAGTGTTTTATGAAAGTTCTTCGGTTTCATGCTAATCGAAAGTGGTTGTTAATAAGAGTTGATCAACCTTATTGATGGATCATTTTTGAGACGTATGAAGACGATTAATTTAGTAGGCACAACTTTCTGTCCCTACCTTTTGTTTTCTGTTTTTCTTAGTTAAATAAAAAATAAAATGCCATGTTTATCCTGTTTTCTGGATTTTTCATGCAATAAAAAATGACCCAAAAATAAAAGTTCTCTGAATGCCCTGAAAATTCAATACAATTTTTTCTCAATATTTCTGAATTTCTAGTACAAATAACATGAGAGGGGGTGCCCCTGGTGACCACAATACACCAAGGCACGGCAGCTACCCAAGGCGCGTCCTGGTGGGTTGTGGCCCTCACGTGGGCCCCCTCACTTAACTCTTTAGCCCATGTCATCTCCTTCCTCCAGAAAAAAATCACCATTTCTCTCTCTCGCGCACGTTCTTGCTCTCAAACCCGCGAATTTTGATCTCTTTGCTCGAAGCTCTGTTTCCGAAACTATTTTGGGGGATTGCTACTTGGTATGCGACTCCTCCATTGCTTCAATTAGTTTTTGCTTTAGTGGTTTATATTTTGAATAACTAGCTACTCTAGGTGCTGATGTAAATGGGCTTGCATGTTGAATCCTTAGAGTTCTAAGTAGTTTGAATGCTCAATATGGCATCTAGTCATCCTTATGAGTAGTTGCTATCAACCTTATGAAGTTTTGCTGACAAAAAATTTGTGTCCCAATTTTTTCCAGGAATGGTCCACAAATAAAAATGCAATTCTTTAGGAGTTCTTCAAGGAGGAGATCATTGAAGGCATCATCGAGTAGTAACTCGATTCGTCGGTTCTATGTTGAGCCAAGTGCGAGCTCAATACGGGATGCCGCTACCAAATCATGCCTATGGTTGTGTAACGATTTCATGGTGAGTGCAGGTATTAAAGAAGAATTTGAGCAGTATGTCCACAACACCGAGCTAGGTCCTTACATCGAAGATAAGTGCATCCAACATCTCAACCTCACAGAAACGTTCACTAAGAAATTTAAATATCATCCAGTGAGTCTAGAGTTTCGTTTAGTCTTTATGATCGGCCTTTTACCATGCCTCTAGATGTGTTCTGCAATGCTTGCAAAATTCCATATTGGGGTTCGCTAGACGAGCCACCAAGATCTGAGTATGAGTCATTTTTGACTAGTCTTTGTTACGATGAGGATAGAGGAGTGACACAAGGTAGAATAAAAAGTATTCATTTCCCATCGATTCACTACTTTGCACTCTTTAATTGCAAAAGCATCGTGGGCAAGCAAGATTGCAGCACACTCTGTGCCCCTGACTTAAGCCTCATACACACTGCTCTGACTGGAATTAAACGCTATAATCTTGGAGTGATCATTGCATGAAGGTTGCAACACAACGCTACCAGTGGTTACTTTTATGGTGGGATTTATGCTTCTCGTGTAGCTAAAGAGGTTGGTGTTACACCTCTGCCTTATGATCCCATCCTTCCTACTCGATACCTAGACTTCGAGGCCATGAAGCGCCACAAGTTCCTTAAGGGCACAAGCACTAACTATACTTATAACTTGAGGTTTAATAAAGAAGCTATTATGCATATCGTTTTGCATGCGTCTGCTCTCCTTGATTATTACAGCAAAGGAAGATATCATGTTCTTGAGAGCGAAGCCCCCTTGTACAAGGCGGAGATCAAGGCAGCTCGGCGGGCTGAGGATACCACACCAAGAGCCTCCATGAGCTATCACTCTGACTACTATGCAGGCTGCGGGTGGTGATTACTAAGCTAGGCCAAAAGCCTAAGCTTGGCGGCGTACGTGATACGTCTCCAATGTATCTATAATTTATGAAGTATTCATGCCATTATATTATCAATCTTGGATGTTTTACAATCATTTTATAGCAACTTTATATCAATTTTTTGGGACTAACCTATTGACCCAGTGCCCGGTGCCAGTTGCTATTTTTGCTTGTTTTTTACATCGCAGGGAATCAATATCAAACGGAGTCCAAACACCGTGAAACTCCTTGGAGAATTTGTATGGACCAGAACACCCAGGATGGGCCAAAGCAGCACCTGGGGGGCGTCCCGAGGGGGGCACAACCCACCAGGGCACGCCTAGGCCCCCAGGCGCGCCCAGGTGGGTTGTGCCCACCTCGGTGGCCTCCCGCACCCCTTCTTCACCCTATAAAATCCCAAATATTCCAAAACCCTTCGGGGCAACTCTAGATCAGAAGTTCCACCGCCGCAAGGCCTCTGTATCCACGAGATCCAATCTAGACCCCTATCCGGCACCTTGCCGGAGGGGGGATCATCTCCGGTGGCCATCTTCATCATCCCAGCGGCCACCACGATGAGGAGGGAGTAGTCCACCCTTAGGGTTGAGGGTTTGTACCAGTATCTATGTGTTTAATTTCTCTCTCGCGCATTCTTGAGATGTCATGATCTTGATGTATCGCAAGCTTTGTTAATATAGTCGGATCATATGGTGTTTTCCCCTATCTATCTTGTTGTGATGAATTGAATTTTTTCCCTTTGAGATTTTGTTGTTATCGGATTGAATACTTTTATGGATTTGAGAACACTTGATATATGTCTCGCAATTGAATACTCGTGGTGACAATGGGGTGTCGTATTGATTCACTTGATATATGTTTTGGCACTCAACTCACGGATTCCCGCGGTGACATTGGGGTAATCTATGCATAGGGGTTGATGCATGTTCTCGTCTTCTATTTCTCCGGTAGAAATCTAGGGGCACTCTTTGAAGTTCTTTGTGTTGGATTGAGTATTATGAATATGAATTTGCTTTGGTGTTGTTTTAGTACAAACTCTAGGATAGATCGAACGGAAAGAATAGCTTTGTGTTATTTTAGTACGAACTCTTGAATAGATCGAACGGAAAGAATAGCTTTGGGGTGGTCTCGTACCCTACAAACAATTTATTCTTATGTTCTCCGCTAGATATGAACTTTGGAGTGATTCTTCATTGCATTATGACGGATAATCATATGATCCAACTATGTTAGCATTGTTGAGAGATTGCACTAGTGAAAGTATGCACCCTAGGCCTCATTTTCCATCATTGCAATACCGTTTGTGCTCCGTTTTACTATTTACTACCTTGCTGTTTTTTATTGTTCGCACTACAAAAACTCATATCTACTATCCATACTACACTTTTATCATCATCTCTTCGTTGAACTAGTGCACCCATACAATTTTCCATTGTATTGGGTGTGTTGGGGACACAAGAGTTTCTTGTATTTGGTTGCAGGGTCGTTTGAGAGAGACCATCTTCATCCTACACCTCTCATGGATTGATAAACCTTAGGTCATCCACTTGAGGGAAAATTGCTACTGTCCTACAAAACTCTCCGCTTGGAGGCCCAACACGTGTCTACAAGAATAAAGTTGCGTAGTAGACATCAAGCTCTTTTCTGGCGCCGTTGCCGGGGAGGTGAGTGCTTGAAGGTATATCTTTAGATCTTGTAATCGAATCTTTTAGTTTCTTGTTTTATCACTAGTTTGGTTTATAAAAGAAAACTACAAAAAATGGAATTGAGGTTGCATCATATTATTGATCACTTTATAATATCTTTCTTGAAAATGATGGTTCAGAAAATTGTGCTCAATTGATAGAAGAAGAATTTAATAAAATGATTGGCATGAATGATGAGCATGATTGCAATGTTGTTAGTGTGAATTATTTGAATATCAATGAGGTTAATGATGATTGCACTAGCCATGATAGTGATGTCTCCTACAAGGATGTCAATTTTTGTGGAGTATATTGGGAGTGCACACACACACCAAAAAGGGAAGATAGATTTTGTAAGAAGCATAAATATTTAGAAACGAAAAAGTTGCAAGAGAGGCTAGATGATTGTGCTGAAAGATTTAATATTTTTTGCCATCCTTGTGAACTTTGCAATGAACGTGGTCATTTAAATCTCCAATGCTATTTGTTTCATGATCAAATCGTGTCCAAAAATTGTGATAACTTGATTACACTTGAGCATCATAAAGAGCTTAGTCTTCTTTTGGGGTATGAAGAAATGAAATGTATAACTGAGGGTATTCCAAAATTTAATCTCAATAGAATTCTTGATTTTGATCTAGAGGAAATTTATATGTTTTGTGTGGAAATTTGCATTGAGAATCCTTATATTGCCAACTATCTAAAGACAATAAAACAAATAGAGTATGAAGAGAGTACTAATGAAAGGGAAAACATTTCCCAATACCCTCCTAGTGTTTATTATGATGAATCAGGTAGCGAGGAGGAGCTTCCTATCCAATCAATCTCTTCAACAAGAAGCTTGAAAAAATTGATTAAACCCACACGTGAGGTGGTCAAGAAGAAAAGGTAGAGGTAAAATGGTAACTCTCCCAAGTAATATTGCTCCTATCACCATTGTGCCTCATGAAAGTGAATCAAATATGTTGATGGAGGATGATGATATTGAGTATGATTTTGTGATGCCTACTACTTGTTGTGATGATTATGATTGGGGAGACAATGATGTCTCTTATGACCTTGAAGATCTTTTTGGCACTTGCTTGGAAGAATATGATAATATTTTTTTCTATACCATTGGTGCCATTCATGCTATTGATGAGAATGATTATGATTATATGCAAAGCCACAAGCTTGGGGATGCTATGTTTGATGAGTATGAAATGTTTGAAGATTTATTTGCTGAAAATAATGCTTGTCCCAAGCTTGGGGATGCTTTGCATAATGAATATGATCCTTTTATTCCTTCTACTTTTGAGAAGAAAATTTATTATGATGATAGCATGCATCCTATTTATGATGATTACAATGATGAAAGTGGGTTTGGAAGAGTGTCAACTCTAGGTAGTAGTGATCCCACTTTTTTGGAGGGTGTTGAATATTATTACAATATTGATGAAAGTGGATTTGGAGAGGTCATGACTTTATTTAGTGATACATCAACTATTTTGGAAGAGGTTTCAATTGACTATGATGAGAACAAAGTTGCTACTTATGATGATTATTATGATGACATGTATGCCATAAAGAGTGATAAATCTTCTATGCTTTTGGATCATGAAAATAATATGTGATGGTTATATGGATGAATATATTCATGATGCTACTGAAAACTATTATGAGAGAGGAACTTAAGATTTATGATGCTCTTGTTATGTTTCAACTTTTATCTTTTATGCGAGCATCATTGAAATCATCATGCCTAGCTAAAAGGCATTAAAGAAAAGCGCTTGTTGGGAGACAACTCAACACTTTTACCTGCTGTTTTTCTGTGTTCACATGATTAGGCTACTGTATTAATCATGTTTTATTTTCTTTGTTTCAATAAAGTGCCAAGTAAAGCCTTTGGGATCATGTTGGGTGATAGTTGATTTGATCTTGCTGAAAAACAGAAACTTCTGCGCTCACGAAAATAACTCTCATTTTTAACAGAAGAGTGATTTTGAGTTGATTATTTTTTAATAAGATTAATATACAAATTTCTCAGGTGTTCCAATTTTTTTCATAATTTTTGGAGTAGCAGAACTATGGTTTGAGTACAGATTACTACAGACTGTTCTGTTTTTGACAGATTCTGTTTTCAATGCATAGTTTGCTTGTTTCCTTGTTTCTATGGCTTATATAGCTCAATATAAATTGTGGAAATGATATGCTACAGTAGTCATTGTGTGTAAACAATTATGAATCTTGTCTTTGACAGTACCAAAAGTGAAATGGTTTGCTCTTTATCATACTAAGCTATCTCACAAAGTTTCGTTAAGTTTTGTGTGATTGAAGTTTTCAAGTTTTGGGTGAGATGTCGATATGAGGAGAATAAGGAGTGAAAAAAACCTAAGCTTGGGGATTCCCAAGGCACCCCAAGTTAATATCCAAGGAATATCCAAGCAACTAAGCTTGGGGATGCCCCGGAAGGCATCCCCTCTTTCGTCTCCACCATTATCGGTAACCTCACTTGGAGCTATGTTTTCATTCGTCACATGATATGTGTTTTTCTTAGAGCGTCAATTTATTTTGTTAGGATTTGCTTGATATTATTTATAATAATGTTTTGCATCTTTTATTTCAATAAAAGTGGCAATGATAGCCTTTGCCATGCTTATTTTTCAAGTATACTTGTTGCTGTTTGAAAACAGAAAGTTTATCGATGTTGCAAAAATTCCCTAGAAAAGTCAGAATATGATAAAATGTTGAAACTTTTTGCAAAATAAGCTATGATAAATTTTCTAAAGTTTAGTATTTTTCTCATAATTTTTGGAGTTGGGTAAGTATGATGAATCTTGCATTCTTTACAGACTGTGCTAGTTTGGCAGATTGCTGTTATGTTTGCATTGTTTGCATACGTTTGCTTGTTTAATGATTATATTTGAGGATAAGAGTATTAAATATGCAGAGGCATTTAGCATGAAATGTTGAATAATATTTTTTGGTGGTTCGCTACAGTAGAGAATGATAAGGTTTTGCATTGATTTATACTAACTTATCTCACGAGTTCTTGTTGAGTTTGTGTGGATGAAGCTTTTGAGATTTAGGAAACCGTGATATGAGAAGAATTAAGGAGACACAAAATCTCAAGCTTGGGGATGCCCAAGGCACCCCAAGATAATATTTCAAGAAGTCTCAAGCATATAAGCTTGGGGATGCCCCGATAGGCATCCCACCTTTCCTCTTCAACAATTATCGGTTAGTATCGGTTGAGCCTAAGTTTTTGCTTCTTCACATGAGTTGTGTTATGCTTAGAATGTCATTTTGTTTTTTTTTTGCTTGAAGTTTTAACAAAATGCTTAGACCTTAAAGTTTTTAAATAAAATAGAGTCCTCAAATAAGAGGCTAGGTAAGCGGCATTCACATCCCGTCAACGAAGCTCTTTTCTATGGAATTGCTCTAGTGCTTCACTTATATCTTTTTGAGCATGGTGTGCTTTAGTATTTTTGAAGAAATTATCTATTTCTTCACTTAAATTAATTTGAGAGAAAGAAATATTATGCTCATGATCTTCATTTATATCTTTTTGGAGTAGCTTGTCATTTACTCTTGTGCTTCACTTATATCCTATGAGTAAATTGTTGAATGGATTGAATATCATGAAGTTGAAATTACATGTTCATATCATGCCTAGTAGTGGTTTCACATTGGGTTTAGAAAGTGAAATCTTTTGGAGCTTGACAATCACAATATTGGTCATACAAGCAATTCACGAATAAATAGTATAAGGAAGAGAACTTTCACATGCAAATACACTATCTTGGAAATCTTTTGTGATTGTGAGCCCCCATCAAAATATTATATGCCAAAATTGTTGACGTTGGACAAGGAAGACAACCTAATGATTTATGTTTGTTCATATTCACATAGAAGTTATATTGTCATAGATCCTTCAACATGTGGTGCTTGCCCTTTATCTTTGCTAGCCAAAAATTCCGCACCAAGTAGAATACTACTTGTGCATCCAAAAACCCTTAAACCCAAATCTTGTTTTGAGAGTCCACCATACCTACCTAAGGATTGAGCAAGATCCTTCAAGTAAGTTGTCATCGATGCAACAAGGCAATAAAAATTGCTTCTAAAAGTGTTAGATCATTTAGTGTAAGAGAAAATTGAGCATTGTACGAACTTGTGATGGCAAAGAATAAAAGCGATAGACTGTGCCATCATAAGGGGCAATATAACGTGACGTTCTTTTGCACTAAGGGGTTGAGCATACAAACAAATAAGCGCATGGCAACCTCTGCTTCCCTCTATGAAGGGCTTGTCTTTTAATTTTATGTATTTACTTTTATGCAAGAGTCAAAGTTTTTCTTTCTATTCCTTTTTATTTTTCTCCTTTGGCAAGCATCATGTGGTGAGGAAAGATCTAGGCACATATGTCCAGCTGAATATGGGTAGCATGAGTTATTATTGTTGACATCACCCAAAGGTGAATACGTTGGGAGGCGAAATTATAAGCCCCTATCTTTCTATGTGTCCAGTTGAAACGTTTTGCTCATGTGTATGCGTTGAGTGTTAGCAATCATAGAAGACTATATGATGGTTGAGTATGTGGAGCTCTTACTTAGACTCTGTTGAATAAGTTGAATTGCAATTGCTTGATGACTAAGAACATAGGTTGTTGAGTTTCAAGAGAATTCATCGTTTGAACCTTAACATGTGAATTGGTTGCTACTTTAACATGAGAAGTTTTATAAGAAAGAATTGTTGTTATGATGCTAGGAAAAGTGATTGAAATTTTCATTGATCAAACTTGTGCACTTTGCTAGCATTCACACTTCATAAATTATTTCTTTTATCATTTACCTACTCGAGGACGAGTAGGAATTAAGCTTGGGGATGCTGATACGTCTCCAACGTATCTATAATTTATGAAGTATTCATGCCATTATATTAGAATTCTTGGATGTTTTACAATCATTTTATAGCAACTTTATATCATTTTTGGGACTAACCTATTGACTATGAGGGATAATCATATGATCCAACTATGTTAGAATTGTTGAGAGATTGCACTAGCGAAAGTATGCATCCTAGGCCTCATTTTCCATCATTGCAATACCGTTTGTGCTCAGTTTTACTATTTACCACCTTGTTGTTTTTATTGTTCCCACTACAAAAACTCATATCTACTATCCATACTACACTTTTATCATCATCTCTTCGCCGAACTAGTGCACCTATACAATTTGCCATTATATTGGGTGTGTTAGGGACACAAGAGATTTCTTGTATTTGGTTGCAGGGTCGTTTGAGATAGACCATCTTCATCCTACACCTCTCACAGATTGATAAATCTTAGGTCATCCACTTGAGGGAAAATTGCTACTGTCCTACAAAACTCTCTGCTTGGAGGCCCAACACGTGTCTACAAGAATAAAGTTGCGTAGTAGACATCTGTACGTATTTCCACCGACATTACATTCATGTTCACACATTTCATTCCAGTCGTCGATGTCCACACTTTTTCATGGTATTATCCATGCTAGATTTATTTTCTCGCTTACTTCTTGTGTGTTTGAAAAACTTTGAGAAAATCCAAAAATATTTCTTGCTTATTTTCAGTTTTTATTTCTAGTTTAATTAGAAGTAGTGTTAAAAGAAAACCCAAAAGGATTTCTCGATTCTTCTTTTGCTTGTTGGGAGCTTTCCCATGTAAATAGTTTTTCTTTTTTTTGTTTTCCCTTCTTTAATTTGCTTTCTTCAAGGAAAACTAAAAATTCCAAAATATTTCAGCGTGTTTCTCTGAATTTCTTTTCCTTTTTGTTGAGTCATACCAAGGAGAAGACCACGATGAAAATGTTGAGTGGCTCTCATATGCATTATTATTGAGCTAACAAAGAGCCCAAATTACATTGTCTTCTCCTTTTGAATAAAATGTTTGCAGATTCCAGCTTAGTCCACACACTCTTGCATTATTATTATTTTCATATCATTCGGTCGTGCAAGTGACTGGCAATAATGACGATATTTGATGAAATGACTGTGGCAGGGAAAATCGGGTATGAACTCAATTTTTTTTTGTAAATATGTTTAGCCTAATATCCATGATTCAGCATATTATGATCAAACATGTTTGCAATGACAATTGAGATTATAGTTTTTCATGTCATGCTTAAGTAGCTAGGAGTGGATAATGATTTATCCTGGATGTCAACATGCATTAAAATGATCGTGATGTAGTATGATGATATTGTATCCTCCTCTGAATGTTTCAAGTGGCTTGACTTGGCACATGTTCACACATGTAATTGAATCAAAACCAACATAGCCTCTATGATATTTATGTTCATGGTGTTCATATCCTACTCATGCTAGTATTCAATGTTGATTATGCATTGCATGTTCATGATCATTTTTGCTCTCTAGCTGGCCGCTTCGCATGTGCTAAGCGGGAATACTGCTTGTGCATCAAAACCCTTAAACCAAAGTTGTTCCAGATGAGTCCACCATATCTACCTATATGCGGTATTACCCTGCCGTTCCAAGTAAATTTGCATGTGCCACCTCTAAAATTTCAAATGAACATCTGTTTTGTGTGTCTGGATTGTTCACAGAGAGATTGGGGGGTCGGCATCTTCCATGCTAAGCGGGTTATTCTCATGTGAGTGTTTATTCACTCTTCCTTGCACGAGAGGGCGGTAATAGGGATTCCCAGTCCCAAAATAAAAAATGCAAATAATTAAACAAAACTCCCCCGGGACTGTTGTTGGTATGGACGGTACCCGTGGATTCGGCTAGCCGTGGAGTGTGTTTGTTGGTGGAGGGGGAGCAAACCTTTACTTTTATCGCTTGGGAACTACCACTAATGTGTTTAGCATGGAAGATGTTGATAAACCCTTGGTCGCGACATAAACAGGAAGGGTGCACCTCCCAAAATTAAATTTATCTCTTATTTAAGCTTTGAGCTCTGGCACTCTGCTAATCCCTGCTTCCCTCTACGACGGGACTGGCTATTTACTTTTATGTTGAGTCATCACCTTCTCAAACAACCGCCAAACCTGATAGCACTATTCGCATCCTCATGCATTGTGTATAGTTAATGTTCAATGCATCATGACTGGATCTTTTCTACCATGAATTACAATGTTTAGTCGTTGCTTGAACTTTGGAGGTGCTCTGCATTTATGTTTTGCGGTTTCAGAAAGGGCTAGCGAGATACCACTGTTGTCATATTATATCGTGGTTGTTTTGACAAAGTGTTGCCATTTGAGATATTTTATTATGGGTTATTTAAGTCTATGCCCCTCGTCTTTTATTATTGCTCACTAGTTGCTTGTGCCATTGATATGAGTCAATATAATTTTTAAGAGTTATTGCTGCTATGGTTAGTCATGATCCTTGCTGAAAACCTGGGTGCTACTTAATCTTATTTATGTAAATAAGAATAGAAGTGTTCATAAATGTTTTTCTTTATCACTTTAAGTTTATCAACTGAATTGCTTGAGGACAAGTAAAGGTTTAAGCTTGGGGGAGTTGATACGTCTTCGTCGTATCTACTTTTCCTAATGCTTTTGCTCTTGTTTTGGACTATAATTTGCATGATTTGAATGAAACTAACCCGGACTGACGTTGTTTCCAGCAGAACTACCATGGTGTTGTTTTTGTGTAGAAATAGAAGTTCTCAAAATGGAACGAAACTTTTTGGAGAGTTATTTCGGAATAAATAAAAAATACTAGGACCAAGAACCACCGAAGGAGTGCCCTGGTTTGGCACGATACACGAGGGCGCACCACTCCCTCCAGGCATGCCTAGGTGGGTTGTGCCCACCTCGTGGGCCCCCCTGACCCTAATCTCAACTCCTTAAATACCAATTTTGGGAGAAAAAAATCAGCGAGGAATAATTATCGTGTTTCACGAGATAGAGCCGCCGCCACCTCCTGTTCTTCATCGGGAGGCCACATCTGGAGTTCGTTCGGGCTCCGAAGAGGGGAATCTTCGGTCTTCATCATCACCAACCCTCCTTCATCGCTAATTCATGATGCTCCCCACCGGGAGTGAGTAATTCCTTCGTAGGCTCCGTAGTCGGTGAGGAGTTGGATGAGATTCGTCATGTAATTGAGTTAGTTTTGTTAGGGCTTGATCCCTAGTATCCACTATGTTCTGAGATTGATGTTATTATGACTATGCCATGCTTAATGCTTGTCACTAGGGCCTGAGTGCCATGATTCAGATCTGAACCGTTTATGTTTTCACCATTATATCTATGTTCTAGATCTGATCTTGCTAGT
>NC_041387.1:438426193-438495982 GCF_002162155.2 Triticum dicoccoides
CGTAAACCCCGGGGTGACAATAATCAAGATACTTTCCGGCGATGACCGTAGTTTGAGGAGTTCATGTATTCACTATGTGTTAATTCTTTGTTTCAGTTCTCTATTAAAAGGAGGCCTTAATATCCCATAGTTTCCTTATGGACCCCGCTGCCATGGGAGGGCGGGACAAAAGATGTCATGCAAGTTCTTTTCCATAAGCATGTATGACTATTTACGGAATACATGCCTACATTATATTTATGAATTGGAGCTAGTTTTGTATCGCCCTAGGTTATGAATATTATATGATGAATATCATCCAACGAATTCATCGATCCAATGCCTATGAGTTTTCCACATATTGCTCTTGCTAAGTTACTATTGCTACTGTTACTATTACACTTACTACAAAATCATTGTCATCACTGTTACTATTACTGTTACCATTACCACTACTATCAAAACTATCATATTACTGTGCTACTAATCATTATGCTGCAGATATTTAATCTCCTGGTGTGATTGAATTGACAACTCAACTGCTAATACATGCAAATATTCTTTGGCTCCCCTTGTGTCGATCTATAAATCTGGTTTGAATACTCTACCCTCGAAAACGGTTGTGATCCCCTATACTTGTGGGTTATCATTTTCACTAGAGGATTCTCTCTTGAAATAATAACATACAGTGGGTAAACAAATTACTGTTGGGAAATTGATAGAAAAGTGCATAGTTATGACATATTCATGGCAATGATCATGTATATAGGCATCACGTTCGTGACAAGTAGACCGACTCCTACCTGCACCTACTACTATTGCTCCACCAATTGACCGCTATCCAGCATGCACTATGGTATTAAGTTCATAACAAGCAGAGTAACGCCTTAGGTAAGATGACGGGATGTAGATAAAGTAAACTCAAGCAATATGATTAAACCCAGTCGTTTTACCCTTAATAGAAACAATACAATATGTGCCTCGCTACCCCTTCTGTCACTGGAGAGGACACCGCAAGATTGAAACCATTACAAAGCACCTCTCCCACTAAAGATAAATCAATCTAGTTGGCCAAACCAAACAGATAGATCATAGAGAAATACAAAGATATAACAATCATGCATAATAAAGTTCAGAAAAGACTCCATTATTTTCAATGAATAGTTTGTTCATAAACCCACAACTCATCAGACCACAACAAACACACCGCAAAAGAAGATTACATCAGATAGAACTCCAAGAAGATCGCTGCGAACATTGTACTGAAAATCAGATAGAGAGAAGAAGCCACCTAGCTAATAGCTATGGACCCATATGTATGTGGTGAACTACTCACGCATCATCGGAAGACATCAAGGATGATGTACAAGCCCTCCGTGATCGATTCCCCCTCCGGCAGAGTACCAGGAAAGGCCTCTAGATGGGATCGCGGAAGAATAGAAGCTTGCGGTGACGATTTTTTTCCGGGTAACTCTCTGTTGGTTTGGGAATATTTGTGAATTTATAGAGGCGGAATTAGGTCAAACGGAGATGCATGGGACCCACGAGCTCAGGGGGCGCACCATACCCCCCGAGGCGCGCCCTATGAGCTCGTGATTCCCCGTAGGTCTTCTGGCCTCCTCCCAAACCTTGTAGGGTCCCTTCTAGTCCAGAAAAAATCACTGTAAAGTTTCATCGTGTTTGGACTTCCTTTGGTACTGATTTTCTAAAAAGCCAAAAAAAAGCAGGAAAAAAGAAGGACTGGCACTAGGCACTGGATTAATAGTTTAGTCCAAAAATGATATAAAATAGTATAAAAATTGCATATAAAGCATCCAAGATTGATAATATAGTAGCATGAAACAATAAAAAATTATAGATACGCTGGAGACGTATCAGCATCCCCAAGCTTAATTCATGCTCGTCCTCGAGTAGGTAAATGATCAAAACAAATTTTTTGATGTTGAATGCTACCTAACATGTGTATAATGTAATCTATTTACTGTAAAATCATTGAGATACGATGAAGGAACAATATCAATATAATAATATCCATGAATATAAGGAGCATAATCATTACTTTTTCAAAATATATGATCCTTAACGACTGTTATTGATAACCCACAAGTATAGGGGATAAATTGTAGCCTTTCTCGATAAGTAAGAATGTCGAACCCAATGAGGAGCTAAAGGTAGAATTTATATTCCCTTCAAGTTCTATCGACCACCGATACAACTCTATGCGTGCTTAAAGTTCGCTTTACCTAGAACAAGTATGAAACTAGAAGTAATTTTTAGGTGTGATAGGATAGGTTTGCAAGATAATAAAGAGCACGTAAATAAAAGTTAGGGACTGTTTAGATAAAGAAACAATTAAGTTAGTTTTAGTAGAGAGCTTTTTGTCACAAGAAAGTTATTTGTCCCTAGGCAATCGATAACTAGACCGGTAATCATTATTGCAATTTTATATGAGGGAGATGCATAAGCCAACATACTTTCTCTACTTGGATTATGTGCACTTATGATTGGAACTCTAGAAAGCATCTGCAACTACTAAAGATCATTAAGGTAAAACCCAACCATAGCATTAAAGTATCAAGTTCTCTTTACTCCCATACGCAACAACCCACTTAGTCGGGTCTGTGTTTCTATCACTCATGCCACCCCCCATAAGTGAATCATGAACATATTGCAACACCCTACATCGGGGACCCCTCACACTTGCGCGACATGAAGAGCACCATAGGACAACACCAATAATAAAACATACAACTCAAACCAATCATGATCATCAATCAACCCATAGGACAAAACGAATATACTCAAACATCATAGGATAGCCATACATCATTGGGAAATAATATATAGCATTGAGCACCATGTTTAAGTAGATATTACATCGGGGACAAGAGGTGTTACACCGCTACATAGAGAGGGAGAGAGTTGGTGATGACGACGGCGAAGTTGTTGGTGTAGATCACCGTCATGATGATGGGCCCGGCGGCGTTCCGGCACCACCGAGAGAGAGGGGGAGAGAGCCCCCCTCCTTATTCTTATTCCTTGACCTCCCCCTAGATGGGAGGGGGGTTTCCCCTCTGGTCCATGGCCTCCATGGCGGCGGAGGGGCGGGAGCCCCTCCGAGATTGGATCTCTCTCTCTCTCTCTCTCTCTCTCTCTCTCTCTCTCTCTCTCTCCTTCTGTTTCTGCGTTCCTATTTTCTGGCCTTTCACCATTTCTTAAATTCCTGGAGATCCGTAACTCCGATTGGGCTAAAATTTCAACATGATTTTCTTCTGGATATTATCTTTCTTGTGATGAAAGAAGGGCACCAACCGCCTTACAGGGGCCCCACAAGCCTGCTGGTCGTGCCCAGGGTAGGGGGCGTGCTTCTCGAGCTTGTGGGGCCCTTGGGCATCGCATCGCGTTGATTCTTTTTCCCAAAAATCACAAATATCCCAAAAAAAATCTTCGTAATTTTTTACCGTGTTTGGACTTTGTTTGGTATGGATATTCCACGAAGCAAAAAACATGCAACAAACATGAACTGGCGGATCAATATCTTAGTCCCAAAAATAATATAAAATGTTGCCAAAAGTATATGAAAGTTGTAGAATATTGGCATGAAACAAGCAAAAATTATAGATACAACGGAGACGTATTAGTTATCCCTACTCCTTTTATCATGTTGGCATGACATGACTCCGCCTTCACCGCATAAATATAAATCATGAGCACCCCAATTTCAAGCCAGGCAATTGGATCGTACTTCTAACGCGCTTCATCATTTTCAAACCAACGCAATACATGAGTGTGAGCCATGGATATAGCACTATAGGTGGAATAGAATGTAGTGGTAAAGATCAATAAGGGAAGTCAAAAAGGAAGAAAGTCTCGCATCAACACAACTGATCAACGGGCAATGGAGAGACCTATCAATCGGTGTCAATGCGAGGAGTAGGGATTGCCATGCAACAGACGCACTAAGAATTACAAGTGTATGAAAGCTCAATGAAAACTAAGTGGATGTGCATCCTGTTGGGGAACGTTGCAGAAAATTAAAAAATTTCCTACGGTTTCACCAAGATCCATCTATGAGTTCATCTAAGCAACGAGTGATAGGAGAGGGAAGCATCTACATACCACTTGTAGATCTCGTGCGGAAGCGTTCAAGGGAACGGGGATGATGGAGTCGTACTCGCCTGATCCAAATCACCGATGACCAGGTGCTGAACGGACAGCACCTCCGCATTCAACACACGTATGGAGCGGACGATGTCTCCTCCTTCTTGATCCAGCAAGGGGGAAGGAGAGGTTGAGGAAGAAGTCTCCAGCAGCAGCACGACGGCGTGATGATGGTGGAGAGGCAGTACTCCGACAGGGCTTCGCCAAGCACTCAACGGAGGAGGAGAGGTGTTGGGGAGGGGAGGGGCTGCGCCTTGGATCAGGTGTTCAGCCCTCCCCTCGCCCCTCTATTTATAGGGGAAGGGGGAAGGGGGCCGGCCCCCTCTAGATGAGATCTAGAGGGGGGCGGCGGCCAGGGAGGGGGGCTTGCCCCCCAAGCAAGGGGGCGCCCCCACTAGGGTTCCTCCCAACCCTAGGCGCATGGGCCCAAGGGGGGGCGCCCAGCCCTCCAGGGGCTGGTTCCCTGCCCCTTGCGGCCCATGAGGCCCTCCAAGAGGGGTGGCCCCTCCCGGTGGACCCCCGGAACCCCTCCGGTGGCCCCGATACAATACCGATATGCCCCCAAAACTTTTCGGTGTCCGTATGACAACTTCCCATATATAAATCTTCACCTCCGGACCATTCCGGAACTCCTCGTGACGTCCGGGACCCCGAACAACATTCGGTAATCACATACAAGTCTTCCTAATAACCCTAGCATCACCGAACCTTAAGTGTGTAGACCCTACGGGTTCGGGAGACATGCAGACATGACCGAGATGGCTCTCTGGTCAATAACCAACAGCGGGATCTGGATACCCATGTTGGCTCCCACATGCTCCTCGATGATCTCATCGGATGAACCACGATGTCGAGGATTCAATCAACCCCGTATACAATTCCCTTTGTCAATCGGTACGTTACATGCCCGAGACTCGATCGTCGGTATCCCAATACCTCGTTCAGTCTCGTTACCGGCAAGTCACTTTACTCGTACCATAATGCATGATCCTGTGACCAAACACTTGGTCACTTTGAGCTCATTATGATGATGCATTACCGAGTGGGCCCAGAGATACCTCTCCGTCATACGGAGTGACAAATCCCAGTCTTGATCCGTGTCAACCCAACAGACACTGTCGGAGATACCTGTAGTGTACCTTTATAGTCACCCAGTTACGTTGTGACGTTTGGTACACCCAAAGCACTCCTACGGTATCCGGGAGTTACACGGTCTCATGGTCTAAGGAAGAGATACTTGACATTGGAAAAGCTCTAGCAAAACGAACTACACGATCTTGTGCTATGCTTAGGATTGGGTCTTGTCCATCACATCATTCTCCTAATGATGTGATCCCGTTGTCAACGACATCTAATGTCCATAGTCAGGAAACCATGACTATCTGTTGACCAACGAGCTAGTCAACTAGAGGCTTACTAGGGATGTATTGTGGTCTATGTATTCACACGTGTATTACGATTTCCGGATAATACAATTATAGCATGAATAAAATACAATTATCATGAACAAGGAAATATAATAATAATCCTTTTATTATTGCCTCTAGGGCATATTTCCAACACATCCAACTTGCTTGCTCATGAAGATCGCGGGCATTTGAGGAAGCCCATCATCTGAATATACAAGCCAAGTTCTATAATGAAAAATTCCCACTAATATATGAAATTGATAACTCACGAGACTCTTTATATGAAGAACATGTGCTACACTGAAGCACAAGTGTGGGAAAAGGATAGTAACATTGCCCCTTTTCTCTCTTTCTCTCATTTTTTGTGGGTTCTTTTTTGGACTTTTTTTCTGGAGTCTCATCCCCGGGAATCAGTCTCCATCATTCTTTCCTCACTGGACAATGCTCTAACAATGATGAACATCACACTTTTATTTACTTACAGCTCGATATCACAACTCGATAAAACAATATGACTCTATATGAATGCCTACGGCAGTGCACCAGGATGTGCAATGATCTAGCATAACATGTATGATAATGATGAACGGTGGTTGTGCCTCAAATATCATGTCAGCTATATATGATCATGAAAGGCAATATGATGATGAACACACAAGTCATGTGATGAAATAGTGGAAGTTGCATGGCATCTCGGAATGACTATGGAAATGCCATAATAGGTAGGTACAATGGCTGTTTTAAGGAAGATATAAGGAGGTTTATGCGTGATAGAGTGTATCATATCTCGGGGTTTGGATGCACCCGCGAAGTTTGCACCAACTCTCGAGGTGAGAAAGGGCAATGCATGGTATCGAAGAGGCTAGCAAATTGCGGAAAGGTAGGAGTGCGTGTAATCATGGACTCACATTAGTCATAAAGAACTCACATACTTATTATGAAAGTTTATTAGCCCTCGAAGCAAAGTACTACTCGCATGCCCCTAGGAAATTGGTTGGTAGGAGTTAAACCATCGTGCACATCCGATTATAACAACACTCAAGAATTTCAATCAGAAATAAAAATGCTCAAACCTCCCCACCATGCCATGACCAACCTTAGATGAGACGTTAATAACAAGCTTTAATACCAATATTTCAACTAACCAATGATCATGAACCAATATCCTTTCATATTACAATATCAATATTATTAAACCATACATTTCATATTTAGTGATCTACGTGAAAGTTTTTATTATACCCCCTTGAATATGTATCCTTTTCGGACTAGTCTTATAACACGTGCACATTACCAACTACTATTCATAGACTCTCGAAAAGATATAAGTGAAACATGAGAGCGCAATCATTTCTGTAAAATATAACCACCACCGGGCTCTAAAACATATAAGTGAAGCACTAGAGTAACTGTTTAGCTCAAAAGATATAAGTGAAGCACATAGAGTATTCTAAAAAATCACCATAAATGTGTGTCCCTCTCAAATGGTGTGTCCAACAAACAATGGCTGCGGCAAACTAAAAAGCAAACAAAAAGAAAACTATGGCACAAGACGCTCCAAACAAAAAAAATGTCTACATTGGTTGTTTGGTTCGTAGGATAACAATCGGAATTTTTCTTAGAATTCCTTTGTACCACATTCATATAGGTATTTTAGCATCTATCCAAACCTTTTGAAAACAATCCTCTGTTATTCGGTGAAGCAGTCAAACAAATCAAAATTCTATAGAATGGATATAATTATGACATTGCAATCGTATGTTTTTTTGTTATTGTGCTTTTTGTAATCCTATGATCGAAAAGGCCAATTCACCCGATTCCATATGAATTTTGTAGGATGGTGATCATATGGAATTTAAAACATGTAAGTGAAGCACTAGAGTAACTGTTTAGCTCAAAAGATATAAGTGAAGCACATAGAGTATTCTAAAAAATCACGATAAATGTGTGTCCCTCTCAAATGGTGTGTCCAGCAAACAATGGTTGCCGCAAACTAAAAAGCAAACAAAAAGAAAACTATGGCACAAGACGCTCCAAACAAAAAAAATGTCTACATTGGTTGTTTTGTTCGTAGGATAACTATCGGAATTTTTCTTAGAATTCCTTTGTACCACATTCATATCGGTATTTTAGCATCTATTCAAACCTTTTGAAAACAATCCTTTGTTATTCGGTGAAGCAGTCAAACAACCCAAAATTCTATAGAATGGATATAATTATGACATTGCAATCGTATGTTTTTTTGTTATTGTGCTTTTTGTAATCCTACGATTGAAAAGGCCAATTCACCCGATTCCATATGAATTTTGTAGGATGGTGATCATATGGAATTTGTTTTTGTAGGCTTTCTTTGATTTTGTAGGATTGCAATCTTTAGGAATCATTTCAAGGGCAACTTTAACGAGTGTCATCAAAATGGACACACCATATGTTCACGGACACAGACATGACTGCGGAGATGATAGGGCGATGTTATTCAATCGGAGTCATCGGAAAAATGTGGACCTAGTATTTTTACATATCAAAATGATCATAACCAAGTTTCTATTCTTCGTCGGACGCTGGCACGTCCCCACGTCACACTGTTTGTTAGAGTCCGTCTGATATCAATGTGGTTGGTGGAGGTGAGGTCGACGATTGAGCCGGATTGTCCGGTCCCGTCGTCACTTGATGCAAACAACGCGAAGCTATTGGCCTTGGCGTCAAGGACACGTTGATCCCTTACGTCACCAACCTTTGTTCACCCGTAGCAGCCACCCCTGATGGCAGATGATGCAACACTATGCATGAAATTTAGGAGTGATTTGATGATCCACGTTGAAGTTGCTTGCAACATGAAATTGAGAGCATCTACAACCACAACATGAAATTTAGGAGTGATTGGTAGGCTGATTTCTGACTTCCAATCTGCCTTTGTAAGGGGGAGATATATTTTAGAGAGTGTGGTGTCTGCACATGAAGTGGTTCATGCAGTGCATTCCACTGGTAGACAGGGTTTAGTGTTTAAAATAGACTATGAAAAGGCCTATGATAAAGTTAACCTGGATTTCCTTTATGAGATGTTGGCTCTAAGAGGATTTGGGTCTAAGTGGATTGGTTGGATTAAGAGTATTACTCAAGGAGGCTCTGTTGGAGTCAAATTAAATGGGGAGGAAAGTGATTTCTTCCTCACTGGTAAAGGTTTGAGGCAGGGAGATCATGTAGCTCCTTTACTTTTTAACTTGGTAGTAGATGTTTTCTCTAGGATGTTAATCAAAGGATCCCACTCAGGCTTGATTAGGGGCTTATGTCCTGAGTTGGCTCCTGGGGGGGTCTTGTGTTTGCAATATGCTGATGACACATTATTGTTTTTAGAGAAAGATAGTAGAGTAGCCTTAAATCTTAAATGGATTCTTACCTGTTTTGAGCAGGTGTCTGGTATGAGGATAAATTACCACAAGAGTGCTCTAGTTCCCATTAATGTTGCTCCACATGAGTTGGATGAGTTTGTAGACATTTTTCAATGTGTGGTGGGTTCCTTCCCTATCAAATATCTAGGCATCCCATTGCACTTTGACAAATTAAGCAGGGAGGACCTGCAATTCCTGATTGATAAGATTCTGGCAAGAATAGCTGGGTGGAGAGGGAAGTTGCTGTCATATTTAGGGAGGATTATTCTTATTAAAACATGCTTAGCTAGCATCCCTATCTATCTCCTGTCTTTTTTCAAATTCCCCAAGTGGGCTCTTAATTTGATTAATTCCCATATGGCCAATTGTCTATGGAGTGACACTGATGGTGCTCATAAACTTCATTTGGCTAATTGGCCTTCCATTTGCATGAAGAAAGAGTTTGGGGGTATGGGGTTCCAAACCTCCAAGATATGAACCTCTGCCTGATTGGATCTTGGGTTAAGAGATATATTGCTGGAGAAGGTTCTCTGTGGAGGAGAATTGTAGATAACAAATATAATACTAAAAGCCCTAACATCCTCTGCTGTAGAGATCCACACCCCTCTCAGTTTTGGAAAGGTTTGATGTGGGCATTGCAGGCTGTGAAAGTGGGGTACAAGTGGCAGGTGGGTGATGGTAGGTTGATTAGATTCTGGGAGGATACCTGGTATGGTAACACCCCCTTAGCTACCCAATACTGGGACTTGTATGTCTTGGTGAATGAAAAAAACAAAACCATTGCAGAGATCTGGGATGGCCAGGGCTCAAATGCACCTTTAGGAGGACCTTCTCAGATGATCTGATGTTGCAATGGTTTGAATTGATTGAAATTTTGTCACTGACTGTTTTCTCCCAGGAGGCTGACTCTTTGATCTGGAAATATGAGTCGAAAGGAGTTTATTCTTCTAGATCACTGTATGCTATTGTGAACTTCAGGGGGGTGCAACCTGTTTACCTCCCTGTTGTTTGGAGTGTGAAAGTTCCACCCAGGGTGCAGGGTTTTCTATGGCTCTTTTCACAGAATAAAATCATGACTTGTGATAATCTTAGGAAGAGAGGCATAGTGAAGCCATTAGAGTGTGTTTTTTGCAAGGAGATTGAATCTGTTCGTCATTTGCTCTTTGAATGTGTGGTAGCTAGGCTAGTTTGGGCTGAAGTTAATACTGTCTTTAACATTTCTGTGGTTGATTTTGAATCTGTAGCTAAATTCTGGCTGTGCGCCAAAAAATGCAAGCAACTGAATGTTGTGAGCTCTGCTGTCCTGTGGGGATTGTGGAATTTTAGAAATTATGTAGTGTTTAATAGGTGCTCTTGGATCTCTATGAAACAGGTTCTGGGGCTAGTTTACCGCTACTTGAGGGACTGGACCAAGCTGTTCCAAGATCTCCAAGGGGGGAAGATGCAAGAGTTTCAAGATCTGATCTGGAGAACCCTGAGAAATCCGTTGATGCTGGAACCAGGCTGAGCTGCCGCAAGTGGTTTGAAGACCAAAGCGTTGATGTTGGGCTATGGAAAAAGGCAGTTGGAAATGCTGCGCACGGAGGAAGGGCCACACTGGAGTATCAACTGCAACACCAAGAGGAAAGCGACAGCATCCATGTGGTCAACATCGGTGGAGTGGAGGGTTTATCTGTCTAGGTTAGCCTGGAGTGTGATAGCCTCATGTTTGAGTGGATCGAGTGTTAGGGTAGATGTGGCTGTCTGTTTTGCAGCATGCTCCCGTCATTTCTATTTTTAAGAGTTTGTATCTAGGAGGTAGATCTCCTCCTGAAACTATTCTAGCTGTAGACTGATCTCTGTAGGGGTGTTTTGGGTCTGTAAGGTACTGCTATGATGTGGCTTCTTTCTATATGAAATGGAGCCGGGGGTGATCCCCTGTTTATCGAAAAAAAAAATCTACTCCCAAGCGCCGGCGGTGACCGGTCAGCACAAAAAGAAATTTGTTTCCACAAATGGATACCAATTTTTAAATCATCAAATCCATACGATCATCAACATAAAATTACGATAATTTTTTTGCTCGCGACTGTCCTTACCGTTACGGCCGTGTCCATGTCCAACAGCCGGCTACGACCCTCGGAGTGGAGGTGAAGCCGCCGACAAGATAGAGTAGGACATGGGACACACGCTAGCTCACGGGACTTGAGGTGCCGACATCTCCCATGCCCTAATCTTCCTCGTCGGAACCCGTGGCCTGCACGTCGTCGGTGGACGTTAGATCGACGATGAATTCATCATGGTCGGAGGCCGATACGTCCACCACGACGCGGTTGCGGCGCCATGGAAGTTTGTCACCCGATAGGGTTGAATATGTGTGGGTCGGATGGGCCAGAGTGAGCTGGATCAGACATGGCGGCAGTGTCCGGACGCGTTCGAACGTCTCATATCCGCCTCATATATGAGTTGAATATGAGGGTTGCCGATTAGTCTGGATGTTTGGGTCGGATTTGACAGATGCGGTTGAATAGCAAATTTGCGTCTGGACAGTGACTAGGCAGGCCATCCGAGTGTCTCGGATAATATAGCGGGTTTCGTTATACTCCATCTGTTCCTAAATATAAATCTTTGTAGAAATTTTACTATGGACCATTATGGATGTAGGTAGACTGTTCCTAAATATAGGTTTTCCTAGAGATTTTAATATGTGACTATATACGAAGTAAAATGAATTAATCTACATTTTAAAATATGTCTATATACATATTGTGTAGTCAATTTGAAATTGCTAAAAAGACTTATAGGAGTATTTAGGAACGGAGGGATTAGATGCTGAAGAGCGATTTGGTTTCCTGCATTCCGAATCAGAGTTGTGTTCAGAGGCTGTCGTGCAGTGCACACGAGAGACGGCAGCGTCTATCCGAACGAAAATATCCGCGCCACTCCATGAAAGCCCCACCGTCCAAGTCACACTGCTCTGGCTTGGCTCTTCCACCTCCAATCCCCCAGCTCCTCAGCCTTCAGCAGTCAACATGGGGATGGCCATGACCTCCTCCCCACAGCCACCGCCTCCCCCGCGCCGCCGCCGCAGCCGCTTGCAGTCGGCAACTACAATCTCCGCCCCCAGTGCCAATCCCAAGCCCAACCCCAAGGCCAAGGTCATCCCCCTCCTCTCCGACGTCGGCCGCCTTCAGTCCGCAACTCCCACTCCCACCCCAAATGGCAATCCTAGCCCCAACCCCAAGGGCAAGGTACTCCCGCTGCTCTCCGACGTCGGCAGCAACCCCTCCGCCATCGACTACTACTCCCGCGTCGCCTCCAACCTCGCCGGTGCCGGCCGCCTCGGCGACTTCCTCATCGCCGCAGAGGGCCTCCGCGCGGCCTCCGGCGATGCCGGATTCGCAGCCCGCATCAATTGGCGCCTCCTCTCACGCGGCGTCGTCGCCGCGCTCCGCGAGCACGGCCTGCCCCACGTGCTTGAGTTTCTCCGCGACGCCGACCGCATCGGCGTCCACGCCACCGTCATGCTCGACGCTGATGCGTCCGACGCCGTCGCGGCCGCCTGCCGGCAGCTGCTGGACGAGCGCATCATGGCGGAGTTTGTGGAGGCCATCGAGGCCCTAGCTAGTAAGTAATGTCGCCCCGAATCTCCTTATCCTGTGTGTTTCATCAAGCTTGGTGGTACATCAATCGGGATTTGGTGCATCACTCGTTTACCCTGCTTTTACAATTGGTTCGTGCAGATGCTGAAACCTCACAGTTACTGTTAGGTTTTGCTCTTAGGCCAACTCTAGCCGATCCCCTAAAAAAATAGAGGAGGGTCCGGCCGAGTAGTGGAGTATATTTACTCCACTAAATTTTGGCCGGACCTAGCTGATCCCGTAAATATAACGAAGTATAATTTTGTTTTTTCTAACTTATCCATTTCTAGTTTGCATTTCAACTACATATTAGCACACATATAGAAACTAGACACAAATATGAAGGTTCAAGCAAATCGTGAATATAGTTTACAAACCGAATTTAAAGTTTACAAACCGAATTATTCAAATTTAAACACACCTAATGGTTCAAATGTAGCAAATAACATGAGAAAAGACAACTAGGAAGTGCTGCCAGTGATGCTTAATAAGATCTTCTTCTTTTTTTCGAAAAGGGGGGACTCCCCGGCCTCTGCATCAGAACGATGCATACGGCCACTTAGATAAATAAAATATGTTCAACAATGTCTTAGTCGTAAAACAAAAAAAGTCGAGCTCACATAGACCTCGACGCTAAAACAGATAAAGGCCATAAAGCCACAACCGGCTGGCATAATAAAGATAGGAAAACTAATTGCCTATCCTATTACATGACCGCCATCCAAACCGGTTGAAGATATCCCGCGCTATCATCTCCCACCGGACAGATCCAGTAACCAAACGCTCCCTGGCCTCCGTCGGAGTGAGTAAGGACCACATACGGATCAGCGCCGTAGCACGGAAAACAACCTGCAAAAAATGAATAGTAGTTATTCTGTTAAAAGCCAAATCATTTATGCAGTTCCAAATTGCCCATAACAACGCACAAACTCCTACACGAATGTGTCTAGCTGTATCGGACTCTATCCCATCCAGCCACGTTCCAAATAACGACCCGACCGAACTCGAAGGAGTAATGTTAAAGGCAATTTGCACGGAGCGCCACAAAATTCTCGCCAACGGGCACTCAAAGAAGAGATGCTTAATGGTCTCATCCCGATCACAGAAACTACACCTAGTAGATCCTGTCCAATTGCGCTTAACCAAGTTGTCCTTTGTTAGAATGACCTGTTTATGGACAAACCACATAAACACTTTAATTTTCAAAGGAACTTTGACTTTCCAAACATGTTTGGAGCTAGGAATGACACTCGAGTTAATAACATCAATGTACATCGACTTAACGGTAAATTGTCCAAACCTAGTAAGCTTCCAACACAACTGATCGGGCTGATGATGTAGCTGGACTTCCATCAGTCTACGCACCAGATGAAGCCAAGCTTCCCATCTATCACCAACAAGCACCCTCCTAAACTGGATATTAAGGGGAATGGCCTGCATAATCGTTGCCACTAGCGCATCACGGCGATGGACAATACGATACAGAGTTGGGTACTGTAATGCCAATGGTGTATCACCAAGCCAAGTGTCCTCCCAGAAGCGAGTATCGTTGCCATCTCCGACAATAAACTTTGTTCTATTAAAGAAGGCTGCCTTAACTCTCATAAGCCCCTTCCAAAACGGCGAATCAGTTGGTCTCACTGTTACCTGTGACAAAGTTTTGGATTGCAGATACTTGTTACGGAGAATCTGTGCCCAAGTTGCATCAGTCTCAACTGATAGCTTATAAAGCCACTTACTAAGCAGGCATCTATTCTTGACCTCAAGATTCTCGATACCCAACCCCCCTTGATCCTTAGGACGACAAATAACATCCCACTTGGCGAGTCTATACTTTCTCTTGAGATCATCACTCTGCCAAAAAAATCTTGATCGATAGAAGTCCAGCCTTTTCCTAACCCCAACTGGAATCTCAAAGAAAGATAGTAGGAACATCGACATACTTGTGAGCACCGAATTAATAAGAATTAACCGGCCTCCATAAGACATAAGTTTGCCCTTCCAGCAACTAAGTTTCTTTTCGAACCGATCTTCGATGCATTTCCACTCTCTGTTCGTGAGCTTACGATGATGAATGGGTATACCTAGGTAAGTAAAAGGTAAAGCCCCTAATTCACATCCAAACAATTGCCTATACGCTTCTTGTTCCTCGGCTCTACCAAAGCAGAACAACTCGCTTTTATGAAAGTTAATCTTTAAACCGGACAATTGTTCAAATAAACACAACACCAGCTTCATGTTTCTCGCTTTTGCCAAGTCATGCTCCATAAAGATGATTGTATCATCAGCGTACTGCAAAATGGACACCCCCCCATCAACTAGGTTAGGCACCAAGCCACCTACCTGACCGGCCTTCTTTGCCCTGCCTATGAGAATTGCCAACATGTCAACCACAATGTTGAACAAAATAGGGGACATTGGATCTCCTTGCCTCAGGCCTTTGTGTGTCTAGAAATAATGCCCTATATCATCATTTACTTTAATTCCAACACTACCTTTTTGCGTAAAGGATTCTACCTGGCGTCACCAAGCCTCATCAAAACCCTTCATGCGTAAGGCCTGTTGAAGGAATGGCCATTTGACTTTGTCATACGCTTTTTCGAAATCCACTTTGAAAACAACCCCATCCAGCTTTTTTGTGTGGATTTCATGGAGCGTTTCATGAAGGACCACAACTCCCTCAAGGATGTTCCTGTCCGGCATGAAAGCAGTTTGGGTAGGCTGTACAACAGCATGCGCGATCTGTGTGAGCCTATTGGTCCCGACCTTGGTGAAAATTTTGAAACTAACATTAAGAAGACAGATAGGCCTGAATTGCTCAATTCTCACAGCCTCTGTTTTCTTAGGTAGAAGGGTGATCGTTCCAAAATTTAGCTGAAAAAGATGAAGCTGTCCAGCAAACAGATCATTGAACAAAGGCAACAAATCCCCTTTAATGATATGCCAGCATTTCTTACAGAACTCCGCTGGAAATCCATCTGGGCCCGGCGCTTTGTTATTTTTCATTTGCGAAACGGCCTCAAGAACCTCTTTCTCGGAGAAAGGAGCCGTCAGAATATCATTCTCCACAGCTGTGAGCTAAGGAACATCCTCAACCCTGGACTCATCCAGAGACACACAGTTCTGTTCTGGAGGACCAAACAACTGCTTATAGTACTCGGTTATGTACAATTTTAGGTTTTCCTGTCCTACAATTATACCCTCATCTTGCTCAAGCTGAAAGATCCTCTTCTTTCGATGCTTACCATTAGCAATCATGTGAAAGAATTGAGTGTTCGCGTCCCCCTGGACTACTCGCCGGACCTTGGCCCGCAACGCCCACTTCAACTCTTCTTCCCTAAGAAGTTCTTTCAGCCTCAATTACGCGTCAAGCTTGGCATGAAGCTCCGCGGCCGGCAGAATCGTGGTTTCTGCTTTTACATCCAGGGACTGAATAAGGGAAAGAAGCCTTTCCTTTTCAACCTTATAAATCTCGCTAAGATGCTTAGCCCATCCACGTAGGAAACTCCTCAAGTGTCTAATCTTATTCTGCCATCGCTGAAGCGCAGTCTTTCCTCCTGAATCCTTAGCCCACTCTCTAGCCACGAGATCAAGGAAGCCTTCACGTTCAAACCAAGCCATCTCAAAGGAGAACACATTCTTGTTCCCCAGGTGGGAGGGCTCACCAGAATCCACAAATAGCGGCATGTGGTCGGAAATACCACGGGACAGGGCCTGGACTGTTACTAGAGGGAACTTCTGTTCCCAATCGACACTGGCCAACACTCGATCCAACTTCTCATACGTCGGATTTGGCAGCGCATTAGCCCAGGTGAATTTTCTGCCCGAGAGCTCAATTTCTCTCAGGTTCAAACTTTCAATGATGGTATTGAACATGAACAACCATCTGTCGTCAAAGTTATCATTGTTCTTATCCTCACGCCTTCTAATTATATTGAAATCACCCCCCACCAGGATAGGCAACTGCTCGGAACCACAAATCCAACGAGATCAGCCAAGAACTCGGGCTTAAGCTCGGGCTGCGCAGCCCCATATACCGCAACCAGAGCCCAATTAAACCCATGTTCGACCGCACCCGGAACTTGACTGCAAAGTCACCCATAACCACACTGCGAACCTCAAGCGTTTCGCACCTAACGCCGAGTAAGATTCCACCCGATCTCCCTCTCGGCGGCAAGCAATGCCAATCAAAATCTATACCCTCCGACAAAGTATTTAGAAATTGAGGCACAAAATTATCTCTACCCGTCTCCGATAGAGTGATAAAATCTAAATGATGCTCGACAGACGCCTCAGCAAGAAACCTTCTTTTAGCCAAGTCCTTTAGACCTCTGCTATTCCAAAAGATTCCTTTCATAGTTCATCATGGAATTTTTTTGCCGTACGAATCCTAGCACTCCTACGCACTGCGGACACCGGGTACACCTTCCGTTTCCACTTGCGCTTAGGGATAGTTTGACTCTGCAACTGGTCCTCACAACCATTGTCAGAAGGGCTTGCCAAAACTATCTCAGTAGAATCATCCTCTACATCCGCCTCAGAAATAGGTGGCATAAGATCCGCACAAAAATTGTCGAGCACCCTGACCCGAGCGCATCAACCTCAGACTCACACATGGGTTTAACAGCCGCAATATTGCGAATCATCTCTAAGGCCCGCTCAGCCTCTAGATCCAGAAGATCATTAATAGAATTAGAAATTTCAGTGCCATTACTACCTAGTGAAACTCCTAATTGATTTGCATTATCCACAATCTCATCGTTTGAAAAATGCAGAATGGAATTAGAGGTATTGACCGACATACCAGTAGTGACCTCCACATCACGAAGCTTGGCCGCCCTCATGGCGCACCGCTGCTGAATGTCGTCCACATCCGGATGTGCCTGGAGACGGCCACTCACCCGGCGCCCCTCAGACATCGGATCCTGAATCCCACCAAACGCAATGACCTCCTCCCGAGAGATCGCGGTTGGGGTACGGCCTCCTGCCTCACCCCAACCAGCAGCCCGATCGACCTGCACGGGCTCCCCCACCGCCTCGCCAGAAGGTGGACGGGACGCCTGGCGCGCCCCACAAGTCGGGTTCGGCTGCGAGGATGGTGGAGGCAGAACAAGGGCCGCCCGCCCTAGCTCTCCACCCAGCTCTCCACCCAGCACCGAAGAAGCCACCACCACAGGCGCCTTCGGAGGAGAAAGCTCCGAGGCCACCTGCCCCGAGCCCTCTCCCGAAGGCAAAGCCGACACCAACCGAAAGGAGGACGCAACGGGAGACGAGTTATCCGAGGCCTCCTGCCCCGGACCTCCTCCCAACGAAGAAGCGGACACGGGAGCCACCTGCCCCGCATCCCCTTCGGCAGCCGAAAGAGAGCACCCCGAAGCCGCCTGCCCCAGGGCTCCTCCCGACACGTCAGGCCCGAGAAGCTGCGCCATGTCCTGAGGGGGAACCTTGCGCTGAGCAGAAAAGGGAGTGGCCACCTGCCGACTCACCTCCTCCTCCCCCCAGACCGAAAGATATGTAACCCCAATATCCCTAGTACTCGTATCCACTGCATCCTGTAACCCCAAAGCAGGCAAATCGAGCTCAAAAGCCTCCTCGGACTCAACCCGGTCACTCCACAACCTCGGTGGTGCAGAAGAAGGCTCGAAGGACCCAAATCTTAGAATCGTCGAAGGCACCGAGGAGGGGTGGGTAGATGTATCCCCGGTCGTCGCGGTCTCGGACCCCGGCCCCATGGACAGCTGTCGTCCAGAGTCCTCGACCGGTGGTTCCTGAACTCCCGCGCCACTGTCACCCTCGTGCATATCAATGTCAGACTCGTGAGCCGACGCAGCCAGAAGGCTCTCGTCCTCAAACTCAATAACCAGATTATAAATCCTGCCTCGATAAGCCCACTTAACCACTTCCGGCACAAACTCAATGTTCAGAATACTGACCAGAACCCGAGCAATCCCGTGAGCTCTGGTGAAAGCCATGTCCACACGCTCAGGTTTCCCCACAAGAATACCCATGCTGGCCACAACCCGAGCATCCTGCAGCGGCGTGGAAGGTGCCCCGGAAAATCGCAACCACGCCTGCGTAAGCGGTTTGCCCTGAGGCTCAACAAGCTTCCATTCCTGAAACTCAAGGATGCCATCAGTACGCGGCACCTTACACATCCCAAAACTCAACAACCTCTGCAGATCCTCCACGGAAGGGAACTCAACCCTGAACATCTTATCCTCAAGACTGACAAGGTCCCACTAAAAATCCCCAGGGGCCAGCTCTCGAAGCCTCTGCATGATCTGTGTCTCGGACACCTCCCCTCTGGTGACCTTGACAATCCCCGTGGTCAGACTCGGGGACTCGTCAGGAACCTCACGCTCAGTCGGAGACTCGAAAAAAGTTAACTCAGCACAGTAAAATCCATACATCATGAGTGACGGTGCCTGATCGCGCAGTAACGGACAATCCCCAGATTCGTGTGCCAGTTTACCGCAGGTATCACATAACCGCGCCACACACTCCGCAATGAAGTGGCCTTTGTCTCCACAACGATAACAAAGCATCTTTTCCTTCCTGCGCGCCCACTTGGACGCTCTATCAGACTCAGCCCTGTCCATCATCTTCACGGACACATCAGTCATAACCTCGATCTCAGGAACCGGAGCAGACGCAAGATCCGTCACCACCTCCATAGCGTGACCGGTCAACACAGGCTCCTCGGCAGCCCCGCTATCTGTCGTCTGCTCGACAACAACCGGTGGTGGCGGCGGACGTGGACGGTACCGGCTCCCTCGTCCGCCCCGACCACCACGATGCCCGCGGAAGCCACCACGCTGTCTAGAATCCGGGCCAGAAGATCTTCTTGGAGCTGAGTATGAACTTGTCGGTTCTCGATCCCATGATGCCCTTCAAGGAATGTCTGGATCCTATTTGGATCATACTCTGGCTCAACAGGAGTCCCATTGGTGATGTACTGAAAGTTCTTAGGCATATCCCTCTCATCTTCAATGATCATGTTATGCAATATGATGCAACAAGTGATGATTTGCCATAGAACCTTGGAGCTCCAGTACTCGGCAGGGCCATGAACAATTGCAAAGTGCTTCTAAAGCACACCGAAGGCTCTCTCCACATCTTCCCTAGCCGCTTCTTGACATTTGGCAAAGTGAATATTTTTGTACCTTTTGGATGCGGAATTGTTTTGACTAATGTGGCCCATGGGGGATAGATGCCATACGCATGGTAGTAACCCATCGAGTACATTGACCGAATAGTTGCAAGCAGGAGCATCGCCTGTAATAAGCCTAGAAAACAATGGTGATCTCGACAGCACATTCAAGTCATTGTGAGAGCTAGGCAAACTAAAGAATGAATGCCATATCCAAAGATCCTTCCTCAACTGCCTCAAGAATGATCGTTGGATTGTTGCAGTGGCCTTTGTATCGACCCTTCCACCATGCAGGACAATTCTTCCATGTCCAGTGCATACAGTCAAGTGATCCAAGCATCCCTGGCCATCCTCTTGCTTCACTCTCTACCATCAACCTCTGGGTGTCTTCCTCATTGGGTGCCCTCAAGTACTCCGGTCCAAAAACATCGATCACTGCTTTAGTGAAGCTTTGAACGGCCTCCAAGATTGTGTCTTCACCAATGCGGGCATAGTCATCAATTGTATCGGCTGAACACCCATATGCCAAACTCGAACAGCCGCAATGCACTTCATGAGAGGGCTTACACTTATCTCTCCGCATGCATTTCTTTGAAGCTTGAACCAGTCATCATACTTCTCAATGGCTTTTGCAATGGTCAGAAAAAGACTTGTGTGCATCCAAAAGCGCCGGTGAAAGTACTTCTCCGGATAGGTTGGATTTGGATCAAAATAGTCTCTCGTGAACTTGGCATGGCCCTCCGCTCTATCATGGTTGATTTTTGTGCGGCCAAACTGCGATCCTCTCCTAGGCCGCCGAATTTCATCATTGAAAATCATGCTAAGTATGGTTTCGAAGTCTTCGTCATCTTCCTCTTCAGACGATGACAAGTCCTCGAAGACCGTCTCCCTCAACCTTTTCATCTTCAATTCAAACGTCTTGGTTCAAAACGAAACGAAGGAAAACACTCACCTAGGCAAATTGTCGAACACTTGCAAGGCGGTGGTGGTGCACCGGCCGGCCGGCGTCGTTTAGGCCAAACCAGCGGGCGACGACGCGTGGGAATGAATTGCAGTGGTGCCCAAGCAAGGTCAGATGCGGCGGCCGCCAAAGAGGAAGAAGATTCGAAGCAATCCGACGAATTGGCTATGGCCATGACGGCGGCGTTTCACCTTGATTCCGGTGACGGCGACGGGCGGCGAACAGGCTCTGAGTCGGGCAGAAGGGCAGAGAGGGCCAAGGGAAGCAACGAGGTAGCGGTGGGCCAGCGGACGGTCGCTGGGAGGTGCACCGGCGAAGAGGCAGTGGCGGGGGAAGAGGCGCGAGAGAAGCAGATTTTTTTCCTTCGAGCAGTAGCGGCCGAGTATATTTAGGCGCCGGATAGGAGGCGGAGTAAAAATTATCCTCCTCTATTTGGTTTAGGGGATCGGCTAGGTGCCAGTTAGGGGAGTAAAACCAAAATTTTACTCCTCTAATGCCGGACATGGGATCGGTTAGAGTTGGCCTTAGATGCTTTAATTCCTAGACTAAAAAGTAACATTCACAGACTGTACGTATAGAGTTTATTGACTGATTCCGATGTTACATCAGCACGCTGCACTTGTCAGTTTGATATGGTTACTCAGTAGCTGTTTTGTTTCAGAAGTACCATTTCTGTTTGCCAAATAGCAGCCTGTAAATCATGGAGTTTTGCTATTTTTTGATCATGATGTTAATCCTGTAGACGGTGGTGTTATTTCTACACGGCACCCTGTTGGATTTATCATTTATGTAATGATATCTGTCATATGAATGATTATACTACTTGTTAACATACAGTTATAGTAGCTTGGTGTCTGGAATCCATGAGTTTTTTTAACACTAGTTGGGAGCAGCACAAGACATTGTGGTGTCATTCTAGCATTAATCCTGTATCATGTTTCTTGATCAGTTTCATATAATATATATTTTCCCATCGCTTGAAGTACAATACATTCGTTTTATTTAGCATTCGCACAGCGAATGTTCAGTGTGCAGGAGGATAAATTTTTATGTATATGTTGAAGATATCTTTGTATTTAATTTGGCCCTATTTTAGTTACTTCCTGAACTTTTAAGGAACTTTGTAGGAACATAAATTCTCTGCCACGCTCGAGTGTAAACATGATATGACTCTCATGGCCTGTTGGTTGTGTGTTTTGTAGTCACATGTTACATGTAAGTATGATTTAGCTATGAATTACGGATGGAGTGGCACTCACTGTTCTGCTGATTACTCCACCTAGGCATAACATTATTCACGTGCAATTTTCTTATTTATGGATTTCTGCTATTAGTGCTTTGGATGGTGATGTAGTTGTGAAGCTCATGTTAGTTTGAAGTTACCGTTGTTAATGTTTTTCTTTGTTATTTTTCTTTTAGCCTGTGGATTCTTTGTCAAAGGCATCGTGGATCCAATGGATGTACTGAAAATATTCGTCAGGAAGCGAGATCCAGATATGGCGATCAGGTGATCATACTTGCTGCATTTCTCTTCATTCGGTTTTACTTTTGCCAATGACACTTTCTTGTGGCAGATTTTTGAATATATAAAAATCGTTAATCAATTTGAAAACTATGCTTTCCAATAATCAGGAATTTCATTTTGTGATACATTAGATTTTCCTACTGTTTTGGGTATCTTCATTACTTCATACCTGCTCATGCATTGCCTTTGACGTGTAGGTATGCACGTATCTTTCCGCACTCCCAACTTCTACTCTGCAATACTATGGAAGCTTTTGGGAAAAGAAAGGAATTGAAACATGCCCTAAAGGTCTTTGGAGCACTCAAGGACCAGTTGGGAGGTATCAATATGTTTGCGTGCCGAAGTATCATCGATATATGTAGTCATTGTGGTTCTTCTGTACAAGCTCGGATCATATTTGAGGTATGGGACTAGCGAACGTAGTTCAAATTTATACTTGCATATAGGTAGAAGTGGAAAAAGTATGAAGATCTAGGTGAATACATTCCAGAGCACCATAAATCACAGGTGCTGTTAGTTCCGCAATGATTCATCAATTGGGAAACTCCTGAACATAAATCAATAAAAATATCTTACGAGCTGTACTATTTCTGGTAAAAGAAACTGTACTATTTAGGATGGTAAACCAGAAAACTTAGTACACCTGTAAATTTCTGAACAAATTGCCCTTCCTTAATCTTTTCAGTTTGTTCAAAACCTCAGATGTTCTCCAGAAAAGAAATCTATGCATATTCCTTGAGTTGACCATAAAAAACAACAAAAGTGGAAATTATAAGGAAACAATATCTGCAATTAACAATATTCATCTAATGAAATACTACTACCTTGTGCTCACCTTTTGTAAACAAATGCTGTACTTTAGGTAGTCAGGTTCAGTCTCCACTCATATGTATGGCTCTTACACAGGGGCTGCTTGCTGAGAAGATTACTCCGAATACACATGTCTTCAACAGCCTTATGAATGCGAATGCCCACAGCATGAGCTACAATTTTTCGGTCTACAAGCATATGCAAGTAATGCATCTTCTACCCTATTGTTGCTGTTCATAGGTAGGCTATTTAGCTTCAAGCGATTGTTTCCACTACATCATAATAAATCTTTCCTGCAACTCCACTTCTCCCAGTGAAGCTTCTAGATATTATCACATCCCCATTTCTTTGGCTACTATTTATTTGTTCTTGCATGCTTGCTCAGGTCGTTTTGCATTATGAGGCTAATTGGTTTGCTGCCAGAATTTGGCAAAACCAAAAGTTGCCAAAATTTGGTAACTTTTTTGAGAGATGGGCAAGAACCAATTGATAGCCAATTTTTTTGAACTTGCCAACGCATGCCAATTATTGGCACCAAACCAATTAGGCTCTATATTCACTACAATAAGTGTGTATGTTGTGCATGCGTCTAGTCGCACCTTTCATTTTTGGAATAATTTCATGCTTGCCACTACACAGGTTTGCGATTTGCCATCGAAATCTTGCTAATTGCCATCATAGTCATGCCATTGGAAAGAATGGAAACAAGTTTCTTATGTGCACTTTTGGCTCCAATTTCCATAAATTCCCAGACTACCCTTCTACTTCTTTTCATCCTTGTTATGCTGTCTTCTTTCCCTTCAAATTAGAACTGGATGAGCTGTTTGCTTTCATCGGCTTCGATGTCAGTGCCTGTAACTGTGAGATTGCCGCAGTCTAACACCTCTTGCTCAGCTGTGACCATGGCCCCTTGGATAGCCTGATCCTGTGTCTGCAGGGAGGTTTTGGTGACGTTGTGACTGGTGTGGAGCGTGACCGCATGGATATATACGGAGCTTGCGCTAGAGTCCCAGCCACTGTCCCCGCACAGAGCCTGAGATGGGGCTGGGGTGCAAGGAGTTAGCATGAGTAGGCGTGGTGGCACCGAGCTCAGCCCGCCTTGCCTCGAGCTATTATGGCACGGGAGCCGCTCTAATTAGCATTCGTCAATGCACCTGCATGGTCTGTGTCTCTGCACATGCTACAGCTAGGGCCTTGCAGTCACGGGTACCTCCAAGACCGTACCCCAAGGTCATCACAGTTGTGCTGTCCACCCAATCTTAACTTGGGTGCACCACCTGCTTGATGAAATGCCTGAATGCTATGTTTTTTTTGAAAAAAAATAACGGGTTAATGGTCATTTTCATGGGCCAACTTTGTTGACTCTTGTTGGAGTAACAACTGGCAAATCGATCCCATTTCCCATCTTTGCAGTGGCAAGTAGACAGTCAGCTCAAATCTGGAAGCAAACATGCAAATCAGAAACCCTAACAGAAAGTGTGCAGTCCTGGTGGATTAACTTACACAACTCGTTGGCAGCAACCTAATGCTCCACATATTCCATTTTGCAGAAATTTGGTGTCCGTCCTGATTTGGCGTCATATAACATACTTCTGAAGACATGTTGCAATGCTAGAGAGTTCAACACGGCACAAGAAATTTATGAGGAAATGAAGAAAAAGGAACACGATGGGATTTTAAAGTTAGATGTTTTTACATACAGTACGATGATGAAGGTATGAGGCTTCTGTTGTTATTGTCTTGGTCCATATGTATTTCCTTTTTATGCCCCCGTAATTCCTCTATTCGAATTTCAGGTGTTTGCAGAGGCAAAAATGTGGAAGATGGCTTCCAACATCAAAGATGATATGCGGGCAGTTGGTGCTCGTCTTAACCTAGTCACATGGTCATCATTAATCAATGCTTATGCAAATTCTGGTTTGGTTGATGGTGCCATAGAGATCCTTGAAGAAATGATAAGGGATGGCTGTCAGCCTACTGCCCCATGCTTCAATATTATCCTTACTGCTTTGGTCAAGTCATGCCAATATGATAGAGCTTTCCGCTTGTTCAATAGCTGGATAGAATTTGGAATCAAGGTATCTCTGTCGCTTGAACAGAAAGGATCTCTCCCAGACAACTTCACATTCTGTGAAGAGCATCCGAGCACCAATGGCGGCACTATCTTGGTTGTTCCATTTAGGCCAACAGTTACAACTTATAACATTTTGATGATGGCATGTGGTACTAATGACGAACGTGCAAAGTCTGTAATGAATGAAATGAAGCGAAATGGTCTTTGTCCTGACCGTATTAGCTGGTCCATTCTCATGGATATTTATGGAACATCTCAAAATAGGAATGGAGCTATTCAGGTTAGTAATAAATCTTTAAATTGATAATTTTTCCTTGTTGTAGCAACTGATGAACAAAGTATGATCACTCCACACTAAATGCTGCTATGATATTTCCCTGATATCCTGTTGTAGCAACTAATGAACTAAATAGTCTCTTCATTAGTTCAAGTATTCCTCTATATAGAGTTGACTGCGTCTCTTGTAGAATCAATAACTAATAATGAATTTAAAGTACAATCTGCATGAACTATTTATTAGTACAGCCAATCAGCATTCTTCAGTTTTTCTGCAGTTTAGATGGTGAATAGTCCCTCCTCTAATCTGTGATCACAGTGCATACTACTTTACTGTATGAGTATATGACAATGTAATCATGGAGAGAGAAGAGTTCCTGAAATTAGTGCATATCATGGAAGAGTTTTTATGTAATGATATATGAAAATTTGCAAGTGTTATATCATGGTTTTTTTGGACCAAGTTGCTTCCTTGATAAATGTGGACTAATGTTGTCTAATTTTCTGGGTACAGGCACTCAGAAGAATGCAACGTGTTGGAATAAAACTGAATGTCTCTGCATATACTGTAGCTATTAAGGTTGGCCATTAGACAATGTAGTGACTTGGTTAAGATACAGGACACTGCATCATGTTTGTTGTAAGCTTATAGTACCAGTAAGCTTATGTGTCAATTTCCTGCAGGCATGTGTAGAAAGTAAAGATTTGAAGTTGGCGCTGCACTTGTTTGAAGAAATGAAAGCACACCAACTGAAGCCCAATATGGTGAGTCTAAATTGTTGATTGTTATCGAGAATAATTTTGTTCTATTGACGACTCAATTCTGTGGACGCATGCATATTTTCTTGCACTATTCTTTCTTATATTCTGAGAGTACAATTTTTTTTCTTATAATTGGTTGGGTTTATTTCTTTATATATCCATTAGTTGTTGATGTTAGATAGTATCATATGGCACCTGGTCTCTCCGCTCTTCCCCGAATGTCCATGTTATTATTAGAGGAATTAAACTTTTGATTCCTATGATCACTTATCAAGAATTGCATTGATGTAAGATTGCATCAGATACTGAGGTACAAGTTCATGTTCCAGGTGACATACAGAACTCTCCTGACAGCGCGCTCCAAATATGGATCTTTAAAGGAAATCCAGAAATGCTTGGCAATCTATCAGGAAATGAGACAAGCAGGGTATGTGACTAGAACTTCTGTATACTGTTTCTTTGGCATTCCTTTGCTTTTCTTCTCCATTTTTTTAGTTTAGAAATTTGTACTTGTATAGATGGAAGCGTCTACTATGCCGGCCATGAAATGTGCCTTGAGATCCACACACGTTCTCTTACCCTATCTCAATGAATGTAGGCAATCAAGTGATAATGTGTGCGCATCTCAAGTCACATTTCATGCTGAGAAAATGTGCCTTTAGATCCTGCGCATTGCGTTGCCCTATCGCAATAAATGTAGGCAATCAGGTGAGAGTGTGTGTGCTCATCTCAAGTCACATTTCATGGTTGAGATATTAGGAGCATCCACCCATACAAGGACAAAATCCAATCTCTTCCTTTCTAGAAGAAAAGGGGATTTAAAAGGTTTATTTGATATACAGGTTTCTGTATAGAAGTGTTTTCATAACAGAGATAATGTATAGTAGAAATTCCTTCAAGTTACGAAGTTATGATTTATAAATAATACCAACAAATATCAACAGAGGAGCAATCGTGCGAGCATTTTTGTTGTTGTTGATAATCCTTCTATTGTTCCATGATAGGAAGCATGCCGAGAAGCTGTCAGCGGATAGGCTGATACTATCACAGCAAAGGGTATATAAGTATATGTTTTGTTTCTGGGTTAAATTTGTTGTTTTACCCATGACAGGTATCAAGCATATGACTATTATCTCAAGGAATTGATAGTGGAATGGAGTGAAGGAGTTTTGTCTAGAGATGGTGCAAATCGAAATTTTTACCATTTAAATCGAAAAGATGAGAGGAACGAATCATTCAACCTTTTTCTTGAAAAAGTGGCAAGATTCTTGCAAAAAGATGTTGATCAAAACCAAACTGTTGATGTTCGTGGGCTTTCAAAGGTAATCTGAGATTGAGAGTATATGTCTACTAATGTATCATATGCTCTCTTTTTTTCCGAGAATGCAAGTGTTTCAAATCTTTGCATTAATAGAAGGGAAGTTACAACCCACAGACCTTACAATCTGTTGTACCAACTGGAAGTGTCATCTTGCATCAAAGTGATAAATGATTCTGCACGAGTGAAGTAACTCCAGTGGCATATTTTGAGTTCCGTTGAATATATTCTAAGCCATCTACTCAACTGTATGTTTCACAGGTTGAAGCTCGCATCGTTGTTCTCTCAACTCTCCGCAAAATCAAAGAGGAGCATCTTTTAGGTAACCTTCAACACTGTAGCTTTATCTGTATGACTCTTAGAGTGAAGATGTTGTATATTCTACTGACAATTCAACCATTCTACTTGGTTATTCTTATTTTTTGAGTAGGAAGAGCGGTCCAGGATGATTTGGTCATCATCACGGGTCATGAGAAGACATCATACACTGATGTCGAAACGACTGCTATCGATGTCGAGCATGCAGTAACTGCTGTTTTGACGGATGAACTGGGTCTTGAAGTTTTTGTTGGACCAGAAAGCCGTCCTCCTGTTTCATCCAAACTCAGAGCCCCCCCACGCCCTAGGAGACCACAGGGAATGATAAAAATAACTGTCAACTCACTGAATCATTGGCTGAAGAGGAAGTCTGTGAGGGATGTACAGTGACATTTCCTAGGGGCATTTCTTTGGTCAATTTATACCTGCAAGACTATCCTGGATGGATGATGTACATACAACAATAGGGCTGTTGCTCTGATGTCCCCGGGACTCAGCACAGGACGATACCAGAAGGAAAGATCTGTTGGTGGCCAATGTAGTCTGATTTGGTCCAGTATATTCAGATATATGGAAAATCACATTATTTGGGGCTGTAAATGTAACCACGTCAATCCTCAACCGGGTAGCATCCCAGGTTAAAATTTTGAAGTGATTAGATGATTGTTGTAATCGCCAATCTTCCGCGTCAAATGATAAACATTCTGACACAGTACTGATTTGTCCATCTTTTCTCAACAGATTATGGGCCTCTTTAATTCACAGGATTCTCAAAACACAGCAATAGGAAAAAAAATTACAGGATTTGAATGTCATGCCTACTCCAACCTTGCATTATTTTGGTTTGTTTGATTGGGAAACAAAGGGTTCTTTCCAAGAGGTTTGAGTGGATGCTAACTTTTCTATGAGATGTAGTACAATGGAATCCTTAGGAAAAGTTCCTATAGGATTCAATCCTAACCAATCCAGAAAAAATTTCTGAAGAAACAGAACAACTAATCTGGAAATAATTCTAAAGATTTTAATCCTCCAAAGAATCTACAAAATCATTTCAGCCAAAGAGCCAAAGCTTTTGGGTGATCTGGCCTGTGAATGCGTTTGCACAGATCAATATTGAAACGAACTACATTTTGTTTTAACAGGATATCTCTACCTCTACCTAATATTAAAGGGGGATTGTTTCTCCATCTTTTTCGTCATCAGATCCTTTTGCATTGTATACGTCGGCTATTTTTTCGACCGTCATCTGGATTGGATTTTCGTCCGTCGTAGAGCATACGAACAGCATTTTTTCTTGAAACAGTACAAACAGCAGGCTGGGCCACACCACGATCTCGCTCGGCCAGGCACATCCGGCCCAAAGTGTAGCATCATGCTGGCCCACGTTGGGCCTCGGCCTGCCAACACAAACAATCCCAAATTAGAATTGGAAAAAAGAAACCATGTGTACGGCGGGAGTCAAACTCCAAACCTCTAGCCAGTTGAGCTAGCTCTCAATTGTGATAGGAAAACGAAGTTAATTACTTAATACATGCACAAATAAACTTATGGACGCTCTATCCCACGTATGGGCCGATGCTGGTCTGGTCAGCAGCAAAAAATAATCAGCAAGCAGGAATTAGAGGGTCAGGCGTGGATTCGATTTTATCGTCAAAAACGAGGAACACACATGTCCTACGCACATACACACACATGCAAAAAGAGCTTAGGCTGGGGCACGTGCGTACATACAGAGGCAAAAATACACGTATGTGCGTGTGAGGAGCAAGCTGCAAGCTGAAAGTATAGCTCAAAAGCAATGGTAGTGCCTCAAATAAACAATACTGGTGTGGACCATGGTACTACACAGTTTTTTTTGTCCTAAAGCTTATAAAATGAAAAGGCATGGAATTATAGGCACACAAGTTTGCTGCCGAATATGACTATCAATATTTTAGAAAAAACAGTACAACATCACCGATTTGGCTAATTACTGTGATTTTCTATTATCAAATGAAATGTTCTTTTAACCGATTGTCAGTAAAAAAAATTCATGCCTAAAATCATAGTTTGGGAATCTGTTTCTTTACTATCTAATTTTCCCTTAGTTGAAGAGACAATCGGCCACCCCTGCTCTACTGTATGCTTTTTAATGTATGAACTTTTGCATACTCTGCAGCAGGTATGAGTGAATATTTGCATTTCTAAAGAGTCAGTGCAATTTTCCCATTAAAGTGATTACCAAATTTTATTTTGTATTCAATAGTGGCTTAAGCTATCTCATAAAGCTATTGTGCATGTGCATTGGTACTCCTACAATACTCATACGGTTTTTCGAGTTGCTACCCGATAGACACATTTACCGATCACCCTCGAACAAAAAGAAAATTGAAATAATGCAAATTTAAACATTTCTTACAACATGAGGCAACACCCATCGTTTTTTTAGATGGAAAACGTCCATTGTTCGATCAATCAAGACAAGCAAACCCCAGCTAACATGAACCTCTTTAGAGAGTCATCGAAAGATCGAGCGGTACAGAAAGAGAGTCGTTATAAGATGACGCTGAACACAAAGAGACATATATGTAGGGTGGAGGAAGCAGTAGTTCAACAGTAAAAAAGGTCAACATTGTCACCTGATGTATGTGATAGTCAAAAAGATATGTGGTACACACGGTTGATATTGGACCATAGAATATGTATCCTAAAGATATATGTCACACAAAATTGATATTGTGCAATAGAATATGTATGCCCCGTTACAACGCATGGGAATTTGTGCTAGTACAGATAAACATAAGTATCCCCGCAAAAAAAAAGAAGATAAAGTATCGCAGTAGCTCTAATCTCTTGCAACTGATTTTCCAGATGCGAATGCTAGCTTCTAAATACAGGCATCAGAAGTTACACCAAATTATATCTTCAGCAGTACAAGAAAAACGCAACATAATTTTTTTCAAATACACATAAGGCATATCCAATTCCACGGATGCAGATACTTCTAAATAAAGGTCTCACAAGTACACAACATACGGTTTTTCAAATACATAAAATCATACAAAGGGACTGCCACACAAATGTTACGCGGCACAGATGAGATATTTTTAAGCTAGCCCCCCGCAGGTGTTAAATTGATGCTCCTCGATCAAGCTGCTCTTTCTCTAAATCATCTGCAGCTGGAAACATGACACCAGGTTTAGTAGCAATACTGGTTAACTCATGCATCCTGATTGAATATTCTTCGCTTTGTCAGTCGACTAGTCATGAGGAAGGATGCCTTTATGCAATGCCAAGGTACATAAATACTAATTCTAAGCCACAGATGATAACAATTTTCTACTTAACTCGCATAAGGCTTATGTCCTTGGTAAAATGCATCAAGAAGATGAGAATGTATTGGATCAGTAATGAAATCAACCTAACTTAACATGAAGACAAAGATAAAGAGCAACACGATCATCTATTCACCTGCCATCAGAAGAGATCTCAAATCCAGTCCTCCTGCTGCAGCTTGAGGGGTAGATATACCTCAGTCAGGTACTGGAACCCAAAGGAGCTGAGAGCCTGAATCTCAGCCTTTTGTTTTGTTCGCAACATCGTCTCCAACTCCTTCACCCACCCTTCATTTTGCTTCACGAAGTCTTCCTCTAGCATCTCTTTTCCTACCTTGATATCGTGATCAGTCATGGGAAGCCGGCACTGCTCCGGTACCCTGTACTTGTCCAGATCACTTGGCCGCACGCCGAGCCACTTGATATCTGGCGTTGTAAGATTGGCACTGTCATATGACATGTTCTTGGAGCCGCACATATACACGGACAAGATCTTGAGCCCATATGGATCAGAGTCCACCAATGCGAGCACCGGCAGCTTCAGCTCTACCTTAAGCCGGCGCAAGAACAACCTGGTGGCAACATCCGGCTGGCCCTTTGCTGTCAATATGATGCACGGAAAACGGTTGTAGAACCGGTCCTCGGCGAGGCGCATGAAAGCAGCATCTTTCTCCACAAGCAAGATGAACAGAGCGTCGCTCTCAATGCCTGACACCCTGTCAATGTTGGGCGGGATGGCCTTACCGCCGACGCCCATTCGCGTGCAGTCGATGACGTCGCCGTCATCAGCAAAAATGAGGCGGCCAACCACAACGCCCTTCTCAGAGGCGACGACATGGAGTGACGAGCGGGTGCATCCAAGCATGCAGGAGACGTCATCGAGGATGGCGTCCGACTGGGACTGGTCGCCGAAGAGCTTCACGTCGGTGTAGAAGAGATCCCTCTTGGTGACGTGGATGCCCCTGCGCAGGACGGCGTGGACAAGGGAGAGGACGCGCGCGGTGACGGTGGCCTTGCGCGCGGTGGCGACGTTGGCGAAGGGCCTCGCGGACTCGCGGCGGAGGAGCACGATGCGGTCGAGGTCCGGGAGGTATACCTGGTTTGAGGAGGCGCGGGAGGGGACGGCGAAGGAGAAGCCGCGGCCAGCCAGGATGCTTCGCGCGACGGAGAGGACGAGGCGGTTGATGCGGGAGGTGACGGAGGTGGTGTCCTGGTCGGCGACCACGATGTAGTTGGAGGAGGCGGAGGCCGGGTCGTCCTCGGAGAGGGCTTTCGCTCCGGCTGAGGACGCGGCCGCGGGCTTGGATTTGGAGGCGGCGGAGGCGAGGGCGCGGAGGGAGGCGAGGATGGAGGCGTCCGGGCGGAGCTTCGAGCGGAGGGATTGGGCGTAGGATGCGGCAGCCGAGGCGCCGCGCGGTTTCTTCGAGGTCGAACCCCCCGCGGCCGCATCTGCCCCCGCCCGGCGCTTCCTCTCCGACATGTGGAGAGATCTGGAGGCGGAATCACCGGGGAGGAGGGGTGGGGGGCACTACGGCGGAGACGGCGGCGGGATTCGAACTGTAGTGTGGCTGTGGTTTTGGTTGGGGAGAATGGGAGGGACGGAGACGGGTCCGCACTCTGCCCTATGCGCCAAGCGCGCGGCCCACGAAGCCCGTACTAACTTGGCCCAGCAACGTCTCGCTGACGTTTTTTTTTTCTTGTGCGCCAGATGTCTCCGTGAAGGTTCTAAAAAAAATGCCTCTGTGATTTTTTTTCCTCAAATGATAATGTCCACACGTGCGACACGAAGCAACATGGTCCAAACATCCCCATTACCATTCATTTTGCCACGTCAAAACAGATGACATCAACGGGAATCTTTTTAATTTTCGGCTTAAAGATGTTTTATCTCCTAATTAAAAATTCAATTAAAAAAACAGTTTTCACCATTAAATCCGTCTTGACGAGATCTTCAAAATCAGATCCCATGTTGATATGTTTCGGCCAAAAAAAATGGCCAAAAGTTGCCATGATGTTTACACTGTTGTTGTCATAGTGTTTACACTAAAATTGCCATGTGGCAATTTTAGTTTAATAGATCATGATAATTTTAGTATTTTGACCATGACAATTTCAGTACTTTGACCATGAAAATTATTTTTTGTATGAACCATGGCAACTTTAAGTGCATGTATCATGGCAATTTTAGTTTATGGTTCATGGCAAGTCTAGTTTCTTAATTCTTGTTTTATAATATGTCAAAATTTACTTTTAAAGGTAGAAGAAAAAATAGCTGAAACATATCATGGCAACTTCAGTGTAAACATCATGGCAATTCATGTGCAATAGACATGAAAACTTTTAACCCCCAAAAAAATGCCGTCGAGACATATTGATATGAGATCTAGTTTTGAAGATTTCGTCGCGATGGATTTAATGGTGAAAACGGATCTTCAATCGAGTTTTTCATTTAAGAGATAAAACATTTTAGAAACTAAAATTTCAAAAAGATTCTCACATGCATGTATGCGGTGACACGGCGCAGTTTATATGTTGTAAGGTGTGTGTGCGTTATCAGCGTCCTTCTTTTTTAATTTATTGTCCATCTACACCCGGCGTGATTAATAATTTAAAAAAAAAGTAAAAGATATCAAAGAATCTGAACTTTTTAGGCATCCAGAATGCTCATATTATATATGTAAGATTTGTGCAAATTTTCGTGGTATTTGGACATCTGAAGAGCTCGTGTCAAAAAAAAAAACAAATTTCAAGTGTGTGAGAAACTTTGAAAAAGAACACTATTCAGAGCTGATTTTTTTACGAGCTCCTCAAATGTGCAAACACCACAAAAATTTACACAGACATGAGCATCTTGGATGCCTAATTTCTTTTTCTTTTTTACTATTTTTCCAAAATTACTGTTCATCTATTGTAGATGAACCTGAGCATAGTTTTGAATTAGTATCACAGGATAGACCCCTATTTTTATCCTCGTTAGAGTATCACCAACAGCTTCCCTTTCCCTAACAAAATCATATGTTGGGGGAGTTGGGAAAAAAAACTGTCCTACCCGTTTAGACAAACATGAAGGATTTAGGGGCGCTCTTGGAGATGCCTTGAGCGCATCTTTTGCATCAAATACCATGTGTGCGTCACCTGTCACTATCATAGAGATTTTTTTCACTGGACCAGAACGGGATGGCGCTCTGTACATCTTTATTTTTGTGAGATCCAAATTTCCAATTGAAATATGTTTTGCCAAGCATCCAAATTATAAATTATATTTTCATCATTGCGTTTCTCACATTGATATCTTGAAACTAGATCCAGTTGATAGACCAGTGTACAATGTTTCACTAATAGCATGCTAATAGCATATTTTAAGGCCAACACATAGCATATTAGTATTTTTTTTGTTGGAACAAACACATTGAAACGTGTCTATATACATCTTATTCAAAAGAATATATCTTACATTTATGAACGAAGGAAGCACTTGTGTAGCAAAAGATATTGCTTAGTTACGTGATCTTAAATAGTATCACTCTGTTCCTAAATATAAGTTTTTTTAAAGATTCCACCACAAACTACATACAAATGTATATAGATATATATAGAGTGTAGATTTATTCATTTTGCTCCGTACGTAGTTCATAGTGGAATCTCTAGAAAGACTTATATTTAGAAACAGAGGAAACAAAAAATATGAGGGTGCGTGTTTGAGGATGCGATTTGGAGGTTTTGCTGGAGTGGAAGTATAGGGTATAGGGATATAGGGGTGAGGTGGTTTTGCTGGAGATGCTCTTACGTTTGACTCTTGAAAGTACTGATGCAGGTGAAAGCAACGTTACCTACAAAAAGGAAAGGTGAAATCACAACAAGTGCAATGAACATCCTTTTTTTACTAACTAATGCAGTAGGTTTACTAGGGTTTATACAAATACAACCAAAGCATCGCACACGCTATGCTCCCTAGTTCATATGAACATATCTTGTTTTCGCCGGCGCTGGACAAGTGTTGCTGGACTCATCATCTATGCACTCGACTAGTACGACTATACACGAGAACATTTGACAGTGGGGATACTAAAGGAGCTCTATTCTTATTTCAAGTTTGAGATCAAAGCAATACTAAAGATCTAGGAACAACAAGCTCTCAAAACATCCTCCATTTCAGGGTCATCTCCAGCTTCTTTGTCCTGATGAAGGATTACACAACACAAAGTTACAGCCAGTAATTCACCATCCAGGGGAATGATCAAATAGAAAATGGTGCCACGAAGGGCTTTGCTTATTGACCTTGTGGATGTAGGAGATGTTGTCGATGCCTGGGCCTGCAACAAGGAGCCCCCCTTGATACCTAAGAAAGGTAGACAAATGTTCCTCAAACTGATCCACAACTAAACAATGGTCCAAAGAGAATTATATCAGAGCTCCAACGGCCAAAGCAAGGCCGAAGCATACCATCCGCCTTTCGTCCTGGTGTTCTTTTCAAATGACAGTTCCCAGTCCTGCCTGTATCCTTCCCTGTACAGTTGTATAATCTTCAGACCCGCCTGCGACATGATGAACGTTTTACGTATCTGTCGATGAACAGAAACTACACAATAGGAAAGTTATCCAGTAGGACTTACCGATGGAGTAAATGTTGAGAATAAGCCATTGGCAAATTCCAGAGCCTTATATGATGAGTAATCTGGATCGGCATATACTTCTGCGAAATATTATTATCAGATTTGTAATAGTGGAACAATTTCCACAAATTGTCCAATCCAAGTCAGCATCAGTATGATTTATAGAGTCAAATACCTTTAACGAGGGATACAAATAATTTTTATTTTCATTTTTTGAGAACTATTAATAAACAAAAATGTTTCGTCAACAACTTATTTCCTTTCCCCAAAAGACTATACTTAAGCTGCCCTTGTTGCATAACTACTGGGAACTTGTACAATTTAAGCTTCAGGAGCACTCTGTGCAAAGCGTTTCATGGGAATAGGTTCATAATTAAGAGAACTGGTTTCATGCAACAATGATGGTTTGAAGGCTTAAATACTTTTGCATAAAAAAGGTTCCACATGCTTTCAGAACCTAAGTGGAAAATGCTTTCAAGATATACTGATGCATCACAGCACTGAATCATTGCTACCAGTGGCGGACCCTGAACCAAAATGCAGATACGGCCAATAAATTATGCTACATGATTCCGATAAACTATTGCTAACTTCCTTTTGGTTGGTGTATAAGTAGAAAGTAATGATACTTAGTAGCGGGACTTCTATTTAAAAGAGGGATTAGGGTGATATAATTATAGTTCATAGTGAGTTTTTCATTTAGAAGGGGCAGCAGGGCCCACTTATCACAACTAAGCTCCGGCCCTAATTGCTACCACTTTAATCTATACACCAGAGGATAATTTATTAATTTGTTTAGCTAATTAATATGGATCGGAGGGAGTAATATTTATTTAAGTCAATGTATATACTCGCATGTTAGCATTGTTATAGGTGTAAAAGTCATACGGGCAGGATAAAGGCGATTCAATAATATTACCTCCTTTGAATTTGGTTTGATCAGAAAACGCCTTTGCCTGGATCAATATAAAAACACAATTATTTCATCAATTACATGATAGCTTTTCTTGTACAGTAATAAATCAAACTTCAAAGAAATTACAAGATCATGGGTCAATATATATTTCACTGAAGGCAAATAAAGTAAACAGACCCTCAGAGACAACTGCATGCCAACTTGTTCATGAATAAAAATACATGTAGTATTAAATACTATGGCATATGCCCATCAAACAGTGATAATGACGTGATCGTGGATTCGTGGTTACTTCAGGAATAGGTGTCTTACCACAATACCACATCAAACACCAGTACATATTATCCTACTATCCTTACCCTCCACATTACCTTTTGTATTTCTGGGTCTGTCTAGGGCACATCTAGATGTCCTAGTTATCGCACGTCTAAGTGACTCAATCACGCATAAAAAGGAAAGGAGAAAGAAAAAAAAGGAAATACCCATACGAATCTCTGCGTAAGATCAATGACATAGGACTTAGATGTGCAATACTTATGGCACCTCTAGATGTGCTTTAGCAAAACTGTTTGTATTTCACGACCACCAAGTACACCAAAAAAATGAAGTGTTCCCATAGTAGAGCACATACCTGTTCAACAGTACCTGGTCCGATTAAAACAAGAGATACTCCTGCAGCTTCCATTGCCTCCTGAATTAAGATCAGATATACGTAAAAGAACAGTTTACAAAAGGTATACACTGAATTCAGGAGCTACATACACTAACTAGTGAAACTGAACGCAGCATGTTAGCTTTCGCATTAACTAACTTAGGAAGGCCTTATGCTGTGCCGAATTACTGAAACATCTCGGCAGCCAACAAACATTCAGCAGGTGTTAGTATGTCTTTTTTACGCGTCAACGGCGGGCTTACGCCTGCCTGAAGGTGTTAGTATGTTACCCACGGCCTCTGAAAAAAGGGAGTTTCATTTTTGCTCAATGGCAAATGACAAGCAACAGAATGTATAGCTTTGAGCAATTGACGGCATTTCGCATGTTCCTGTATCACTAGTAACTAATAAAGTGAGGAATCAATGAGACATCGAATTAACCTGCTTAGCCGCCAGAAGGTCGGCCCTCTTTCGGCATAGAACACACCTGCAAACAACCAGCACCAACCATCTCAGCTACACAAAATAATCACCGTAGCTCGACAAATAACCCGAACAGAAACAGTGAAATCCACCCGAAATGACGGGCGAACGCAACCACAGCCTTCCTGTCTCTCCACAGATCAGCGACGGGCACCGCCTTCCCGCTCAGGTCGAACACCTCCACCCCCTGGAGCGACCCCACGAGCCCCTCCGCCGGCGCCGCAGCAGCCTCCGCGGCGCTCCCTGCGAATCGCGCCGATCATGGTAAGCGCGCGTGCGTGTGGCTTTGACAGATCGAGCTGAGCAGCATCATCAAAGCGACCAGTGTGAGAGACGGAGGTCGCGGGATACCTATGGCTCCGGGCTTGGTGGCCGCAGCGGCAGGGTGAAGGTGGCGCAGCCGCTGCTGCTGGTTGGTGAGGGAGCCGGGCCGGCAGTTCGCGCGGCAGAGGCTCGGCCTGGTCGCGGCCGGGGTGAAAAGTGGTGCGGCCAGTCGCGCGCCGGCGGTCGCGTGCGGCACGGTGAGCAGCGCGTGCGCCGCCATGGTTGTGGGCGCCGGTGGCGAGTGGAGTTTGGGTGGTGACCAACGAGCGGTTGTGCGGCTGTCACTGGCCCGAGAGCTGGCCTTGGAACCGGAGCTCGAAGAAGAGGGCGCGACGCTGCTGCGGGACGCCGGCCCGCCACGTCTTGTGCTGCGGCACACACAACGGGTGGTGGCCCGCACGTCAGCGACCGCGGAAATAAAGAGTCCCGAACTCTTTTTTTGGGTCCGAATAACTGTCACACGTGTGGCGTCGACGGGAACCCGCCCGCACGCCTCGTGTGGTATGGACGGGAACCGGCCCGCACGACCACGTCCGCGCGCACAAACGCACGGCCCGCACGTCCGTTGCGTGCCAACCCCGCCCGCACTGCCCTGTTCGGGCAAGCCGACCCGCTGCCCGCACGACCAAGCAGTTCCCGGCCTCCGATCCATCCCCTCTCTCGTCTGCCGCCATCGTCCCCCACCTCTCGAACCCCGACCTCCGTCGCCGGCCTTCTATGGTTGCCATGGCAAACAGAGCAGATTCATAGGGCACTCCCACCTCAAAACCACACCCCAACCCTCCCCACCCCCAGCCCCAAACTCCAACCCAGCCCTCCAGAGACGATCATCTAAAAACCAGGTGAAAATCTCCCGATCTCGACCTTCTCATCCTTAACGCTGAAAATCTCCCAATCTTGTGCTGGATCTATGTTATAGGGGTAGAACACTACATGGTTCAGTGTGTAGTCGCAATTGCCAGGCAGAGTACACCAGATCTGCCATGTACTACGTTTGAAATTGACTTAACTTCCTAGCTTAATTGACGCAAGTAGTTGAGTATGAAAAATGGATGAGTAGGAATCACTAAAGAAGGACAGGAGGGACAAATTTTGGAATGAAGAGGGTTGGAAGAAATTAATTGCCACTTGTTTATAACGACAGTTGCCACCTTTCGTTGTTAGTAGCTGCCACCTATTTTGACTCGTCGCTTGCCATCCATATCTTCTATGTGCAAGCAGCAGAAGAATACAATTCTTGTGGATTGTTGATGCCTTCGTGTTCATGCAGTGATTGAGAACACATTGAAAAGAAGCGAGACACGGAAAGAATGAATCACGAAGATGGCACTGATGCTTGGGGTTCTCAAAGGTCAGAAACGCCCCCTTGGGATGCAACAGAGTACAGTCAGCTCATCTCTTCAGGGCCGTTGCTGCCACTACTAGAACAGTATGCAGGCGTAGGTATGATGCGTGATAACAAAAGAAGAGAACAGTTGCCATCTTCGCAACGATGAAGATGACATTCTACTTATGTCGTACACTGTCATTTTTTCGCAGGTTCTTATGACCAAAACACAATTAGGGGGCCCCGTGGTAAGTTCACTCACAAGGCGCTAACACTGAAAAATGTACGGGCAACCAACTTCAACTAGCTTGTATGGATAATCAAGGTAATGCAAACCGAGAAAAGAGCACATACTGCTGTGGACATGAAAAATGAACATGCAAAAAAACTGGCAAAAGGACTCACGAGTTACCACGGGTGAAAATGCAGAGCCTTCATGCAGCGCGTGGCATCAGGCAGCACCAATGTACCTACCATCAATGTCATACACAGATGAGTCCATAAAAAAAGTGAAGTTGCGGATGATCAATTAGCAGAAGGAGCATAGTTGACAACTACAATTGCCATGACTGGACATCTACAGTTGCCATGTATTAGAAACTACACTTGACATCCCTGGACAACTGTTGTTGCCATCCTGGACACCTGCAGTTGCCAGGGAAGAATAACTGCAGTTGCCATGCCAGTGCAACTACATTTGCCATGCCATGGCAACTGCAGCTGCCATGAAGGAACAACTGCGGTTGCCATGCCGATACAAATACAGTTGCCATGCCAGTAAAACTGCAGTTGCCACATCAAGGGCAACTGCAGTTGCCGTGCTAACACAAAATGCATTTGCCATGAATTGACCAACCACTACTTTGCGTACAGGTTATTACGCTGGTGGTAACCCGGCAAACGTCTCGTGGCAAGCTTCACAAATTGTAAGTGGAGCACGTCATTTTGGTGTCACAGACCACACAAGAAGGTCAAATACAACACAACAAGGTAAGGGAAAAAAACTGAACCACAAAAACAACACTACATTTGTTATTTGTAGTTATTTGTAGGCAAAAACAATAGTTGCCATGTTTGTTGAACAGTAGCTGCCATCACTGGACAGCTATAGCTGCCGTACATGTCCACGCGCAGACTCACGGCTTGCTGTTTGAAATGATGTCGTGCCAAATCACTCGTAGATGATGTGATCCGTTGCGATACACATGTTATTCAAACAAAAAACTTACTCTCGTACATGTTTTTCCTATTACAGGGCCTACAAATACAGTTAACAGCGGCGCGGGGACATCTACTGCGGGGAGCTCTGAGCGCACGGAAGATGTGTTCCACCAGCCAGCAGACAATCATGCCGTAGACAATTTCGAGTCACAGTCGAGAATGGCAATCATTCCAGCAATACCGACAAGCACCCCTTTGAACACAAGCACTGCCAACACTCAAGTGAATGGAACTACCGCCGATACTGAAGTGAATGATGAAACTGACGACGAGGCAGAAGAGGATGAAGATGGCGGGCAATCAGAGATCATGGTACCTCAGCCACCGTACATTGGGCAGAGATTTGAATCGTTCGAAGAAGCAAAGGAATACTACCAGACATATGCAAAGTTCCATGGATTTGCGGTCAACACCGAGTACCATAGGAAAATTAAGAAAACTAATGAGTACAGCAGAGGTGAGATGAGGTGCCACAAGGCACGGAGGAACAAAAAGGGGAAAGGTGATGCGCCTGTCGTTCCGGAACGAAAAAGAGGAATCATTCTCAAGACGGGATGCCCTGTCCGGTGTAAGCTGAACGTAGATGGAACACAGTATGTGGTCACTGAATATTTTGATGAGCACAACCACAAACTCATAAAGAAGTTCGACCTGGTCAAATTTCTGACCGTCCACAGAGGATTCACCCCAGTCGAAAGGCAATTCGTAAAGCTGCTACATGATTGTAACGTCGGTCCATCAAGAATGGTCCAGATACTATCACTCATCCACAGCAAAAAGGGGAAACTGAGTAGCATGCCGTACATACCGGCTGACGTCATAAACCTACAGGCCAAGTACCGTAGAGAGAGCAGGCTGGCTGACATAGAGGCTACAATTGCCTACTTCAATGAGAAAGCAAAGGAAGATCCAGATTTCTTCTACAGGATAAGGTTGGACGATGAGGACCGTGTCAGGAACATGTATTGGGTGGATGGTGCTACAAGGAGAGCCTACAAACATTTTTGAGATTGCATTTCATTCGACGCGACGTACCTCACCAATATGTATAAGATGCCATGCGCTCCGTTCATAGGAATAAATAACCACAATCAGTCGTTGCAGTTCGGCTGCGGGCTCGTTCGGAACGAAGACACGGATGGGTACGTCTGGTTGTTCAAGACCTTCTTGGAGTGCATGGATGGACTTGCGCTGATGAACATAATAACAGACCAGGATTTCAGCATGCATGCAGGCATAGAGGGGGTCTTTCCGTTGGCAGTGCACAGGCACTGCAGGTGGCACATTATAAAGAAGGCTGAGGAGACGCTAGGACCGTTCTTTGCTGACCGTCCAGAGCTGCACAAGGCATTCGAGCTGTGCGGGGACCACAGCTTGACGGTCGAGGAGTTTGAAAGGAGCTGGATGGCCATGGTGAAACACATCAAGTCCAAGACAACGAGACGCTTGCTAGCCTGTGGGAGAAGCGAATGTACTGGGTGCCCGCCTACTTCATGCAGTGCTTCTTCCCCTTTCTGCAGACTACGCAGCGCAGCGAGGGGTTCAATGCTGTTTTGAAGCGATACGTGAGTCCTGGCAACTCATTGCTACAGTTTGCCAAGCAGTACACAGCTCTGCAACAAAAAATTCTGGGATCTGAGCTACAGCAAGAAGCTACCACCGCGCTAAAGCAGCCGAAATTGCTAACGTATTTACCAATGGAGAGGCAAATGAGCAAGATATACACAAACAAGATCTTTAACAAGTAAGTCAGTTGCGTTACGGTCTTATTTGCGCAAAAGCACTAAGGCAGTAGGTGCCTGGTAGAGTGCAATGCAGTTGCCATGATATGCAGTTGCCAGTTTAATGAAATACTGTTTGCCATGCTTACTCAGCTACAGTTGCCATGTTCAATGAAAATTCTGTTTACAATGCTTACTCGGATACATTTCCCATGTTCAATGAAGTGCAGATGCCATGTTTAATGAACTGTACTTTCATTGGGGCATGTTGGTATGCAAATGCCAATGTCAACTGAAAAATGTTATATTGTCAACGCATATGCTGAAATGCAATTGTCATGTTTACTGAAATGCAACTGCCATATTTGTTGAAAATGCAATTGCTATGTTTACTCAAATGTAGATGCCATGTTTTATGCAATGTGCTTCCATTGGGGGAAATATTGGTGTGGAAATGACGATGGCCAGTTGAAAATGTAGTACAATTGCCATGTCTAGTGTACTGCAGTTGTCATGTCTGTTGTAATGTAGTTGCCATGTTCAGTGTACTACAGTTGCCATGTTCAGTGTACTGCAGGTGTCATGTCTGGTGTACTGCAGTTGCCATGTCTGGTATACTACAGTTGCCATGTTCAGTGTACTATGTTTGCCATGTTCAGTGTACTATGTTTGCCATGTTCAAATAAAAATCTATTTCTATTTCCATGACAGCGTAACATGTTACAAAAAAAAGATTGCACGATAGATTAACATAAAACACACAAAACTTGCAGATTCCAAGAAGAAATAAAGCGTGCCAGCATGTTCACAGCTTTCCAGGTGGACGAACATACGTTCAAGGTGTGTTCTATTTTGGGCATGTCGGATTCAGAACCTGAAGACCCAGACAAAGGAAGAAACTACTTCATGAAAGCCTCGATCGAGCAAGGCGAATACTACTGCCAATGCTGCAAGTTCGAACGGGACGGCATTGTGTGTTGTCACATACTAAAAGTAATGGACATGAACGCTGTGACACGGATGCCCTGCCATTTCATAAGGCGGCGATGGACTTGGGACGCTGACGACGCGTTGGCGCCGCAGACAACACATGCGGTTCTGGCTGTGCATGACGAGAGACCTGAGTCAGCCATGAAAGTCGTGAGGCACGTTGTGCTGACAAAGAACTATTCTGAGCTAATTGATGAAGCGTGCAAGAGTGATGAGACAGCAAGAGTCGTAGAAAAACACAGGAAGGCACTGAAAAGAGAGCTTGATGAGATCAAGAAGAGGAAAGCTGAGGAAGCCTTACACCGGTTCCCCCGCACATCAAGTGTGCCTTCATCGACGGGGCCATCATCTGAAAACTCAGAGATAGGATCTAGAACAGCAAGCACACAAACCTAGGTCAAGAACCCACCCCGTTCCATTACAAAGGGTCGCCCAAGAGAGATAAGGTACAAGTCAGGATTGGAGATTCAAGCAAAACACAAGAAAACAAAGAAAGGGGTGGGCAATTCATGAGCAGAAATTGGGGCAATGTGACATGGTCCTTGTGGACATTTTGTTTTGTACCCTAGACAATGAGATTTTTTTTTAAATCGGGAGAATAACTCTTGAGGAGCATCAGAAGTGGAAGGAAAATTCATTGAGTGGAGAAATGCAGTTGCCATGTTATGGGTACTTAATCTGCCATGTTATGTGTATTAAATCTGCCATGTTATGTGTACTAAATATATGCCATGCTATTTTATACTAAATATATGTCATGCTACTTTTTACTAAATATGCCATGCTAGTTGTACTGGATCTGCCATTTTAGTTGTACTGGATCTGCCATGTTAGTTGTACTGTATCTGCCATGTTAATTATGCTTGATCTGCCATGTTGTTTGAACTTTATCTGCCATGTTAGCTCTGCTGAAAATATGCCATGGTATTTGAAATGACTCTGCATGACATATATTTCCATGACAAATACCACGCGGTTTAGAGAAACATAGTGTGTTGTGGGCGATGTATGGGAAACAAGTTGGAAAAAGGCGTAACGTGCATAAACCGCAGTCAAGGTTGTGGATGCATGATCAACCCTACCCCATGCTAGCCGGTGCACTTAGCGATGAAAAAGAAGAAGCAAAATAAACAAAATGAAAACCGACGATGACTTTCGCTACCCATGTATGTTGAACTACATTTGCCATCTGTTTTAAAACATCATAGACACAATCAAAACAGCAAACTGGTGCTGTAAGCGATAAAACCACTGTAATAATGATAAAACATAAAAACATGTGTGCATTAACGCCTAAAATAGATTCACGTCCACACATATATTACAGAAACTACTAAAATGTCGCTCACACACCACCACTACATATTAGCCTGCGCGGGGTTGCAGTCGTAACATAGCACACAAACATAATTTTCGACGATGACAAAGAGATAATACCTTACATTCCTCAGTAACAGAATGTAAGGTATGTGTCCGGTGTGTAACACCACGTGATCACTTGTACTTCTTGTTGATTTTCTTGACAGCTTCCTCCACGAACTCGCGTGCTCCGGACCGCTTGTTGAAATCTTCATTCATCAACCAGTTCCATGTGTGGATTTTCCGGAGCTCAACGACCATTGCAGCTGTGATAGCGGGAACAACTCTGCCTTCCCACTTTGCAAAGTATTCCAGCGCATGAAATCCACAGTCCGTACTGCACGAGAAAAAGACTCAGATGAACACGCAAAAAAGGACAGACGTATCAAAGATAGACTTCAATTCAGATGTGACAACAAAAATAGGGGTTGCATTGATGTAAACGGCACATGAAGGAGGGGGTTAAGAAATTACGTGTTCCCTTGCTTCACAGTCGCCACATACTCAATCGGGAAATGTCTGATCTGGACCTTTGAATGTTCGTAGTGACGGTTCCATGTCTCTTTGAGGTTGTTGATGAAGAATTCGGCATGCATATTAAGATCTGAATCAGCTTCCAAACGCATTGAATCAAGCACCTCAAAACATTGGTTCTTCAGGTCAAGACAGACCGCATAGTGGTGACCACACTTGTCTTGAGTGTCATGTGGTGCAAGATCCTGGAACATGGGGAACATGACCTGCATTTGAAAAGTGAATGAATGAGAAAACAGACTACACAAAAAGAACAGCAGAGGAACAAAAAAAATAGAATCACGTAGAATGTTTGGTTATGGGTGAACAAAATGTGCCGTGCATTTTACAATCAAATTGCCACGTAATTCACACGGGATGCAAAAAACAAAAGAAGTAAATGTGCACGGCAGCTGTTGCCACATGAAAACATCTGCCACATAATCACAAGTGCATAAGATGGCAAAAACCACACCATGTGAAAAAACAGTGCAGACAGGGGAGGAGTACTCACATATTTCTTCAGTGTTAGCTTGAATTCACCGTGTTGAGCGAAATTCTTCCTCACACCATCCCATATTTTGCATGTCACACTGTAATGCATGATGATTTTGTCGACACACACATCGATGTGATTGTTGATGTAGTCGATCCCGCATGCAACTACATTTGTCGACATTTTACCGTTTGGCCTCACGAACTCGGTGAGATCACCCAGGTCGACGTACGTTGCTCCGCATTGAATGACTTTGGTTCTGTCCAAACATGAGTTGTATGAAAACGATATAACATGGAAGAATCATGTCTGCTAAATAAAAAAATATATGAAAAAACTAGAACGTAAGCACATCATGTATAGAGAGTACGAAGAAGATGAATGTTAAGAAAGGAACAAAGCAAAATGAGAGATTATAGGGTGTGGTCATTTACGCTTTCAACTCCTTCATGTGCTTGCTGCTGGCCCTCGCATTTCCAAACCGCTTGATGATGTCGTACAACTGGGTCTGTTTCTTAGTGGCCCTGAATTCGGGCTCGTAGTCTTCCGCGGGAGGTGGGTGAACTACCCTCTGCTGTCTCACAGAACTAGGGGTGGTACTTCTGATGGTATCCTCAGATGCCGTCTCTGCAGGCAAGTTGGAACTTGATTGCCCTTGCCCTCGCGAGGTCCTCCTCTGCAATGCTGCCTCCTTGATCTTGCGGTAAGCTTCGTCAAGTGACGGTGAAATTTCCTCAGGGGTGCCTACAATGATTCAAAAAATAAAAAGTGTATTAGGATAAGGAGAAAGTCAGAAAATAGATGGGTTGTGAGGAAATAGGGTGTATGATGTGAGATATAGGTAGAAAAATAGTGGGGAAATTGACATGTGTGGTGCAACTACAGTGGCCACGTCATGGCAACTACAGTTGCCATGCAGTTGTGCTGAATTACCATCTAGATGGATGGTGGTTGCCATGTCACATCAAATGCAGTTGCCATGTTGTGTCAACTCCACTTGCCATGTGATTGCCGTACAGAAAAAATGCAGAATGGTAACAAAAAAATGCAGGTGACATGGTGTGGCAAATCCAGTTGCCATGTGGAATGCACTATATTTGCCATGTGCCAGCAAATACAGTTCCCATGATGAATCAACTTCAGTTGTCACGTGTTTACCCAAATGTCAAAAATGCAGCATGGCAACAAAAAAAATGTAGGACATGGTGCATCAAATCCACTTGCCATGTCATCACACGGCAGTTGCCATCACAAGTGAGAACACCCAAAAGAATATGTTTGGGACAAAATTCAAACTATAAAGATGTATACAGGAAAATCATAAGGACACGACAAGTGTACCTTGCACAATTGGCTCCGCAAACTTGACAGCCTTCCTGCCCTCGACCATTGGCTGCGCCATCATTGCAGGCATGCCTCCTGGAAAAGCAAAGGCAACTGGCAAAGGATCTTGCACCACCGGTTGATCTTGACTGATGCCAAGGCTGAAGCTCAGTGGGGTAAATGCCATTGGGTGCCTCTCATTCCTACTGGCCGGACCACGAACGATTTGCGGGGCAGAATCCAATGATGAAAGATCAACAAACATATATGAATCGGCCGCTATAGAATATTCGGGCTTATTTGCAGGGCGGGGCGTGTTGTCAGCGGTATCAGCAGCAGCTTTCATGTCAATCTTCTTGTTTGGGCTATAGGGGACACCGACATTGACTGGGAGCCTGGAAGTGTGCAGATTTATGCTGGGGATTTCCACTGCGGGTAAAGGCGCAGTCTGCTCTAGCCATTCACCTGCGTCACTCGTGCCCGGCTTCACACCCTGCATCAATTGTGCTCCGGTCTTGCGGTTTCTCCATCACACTGCTTTTGGCGGGTGGCGGGAACAGTGTGGATGCAGGAACATACCCAGACTCGTCTCTCCTGCTCCTAGATACAGCCGGTGCATTGGGTATGACAGTTGGTTGCTTGCGGGGGCTGCGACGCCTAGGTGGAAGACCAGCATGCGCCACGGTCACCTTAGCAGTATCTGCACCGACATGGGCTGGAGCTGTTGTGCCGGGACTCTCACCTGTAGATGGCATATCCTTATGAACTGCCGCCTCAGCGGCTTCTGTCGTGGACACAGGTGTGCCACCACGCACGCGCTTGGAATCAGTGTCGGAAGAGCGGGAATCTTCCTTGCCTAGGTTCGTCTCGGGAGCGTCCACTTCAACACTTGCTGATGGGGTGGCATGGCTCACAGCAGCATCCTTCATTGCCAGAAGAGTTGGCAATATTTCAGCTGTCCTGGCAGATACCGACTCGTCACTCCCCGATGTACCGATGCCTGTTGTTCTAGCCTGGACATCCGCAGCCGGCGGAGATGGTCGACCACTTGCATCAGAGTTGGTGGGAGCAGTCATCGGTGCAGCAGCAGTGTTGTCGTCGGGTGCCTCATGTACATTTGAGTTGCCCCCCGCTGACAACTTTGAATGTAGGCGTTCGAACGGGTCCTTACTGCTATGCTTGGTCCCGCGCCTAGTAGTCTTCTACACTCTGCAAAAAGAAAAAAAATCACATGAGAAAGGTATGAAAAAATGAACAAAAATATGTTTGCAATGGTAGAAATCTTAAAAGAATGAAAAAAACAAGTGGAAAAGCTGGTAGTTGCCATGTAATGGGAACATGAGTTGCCATGTGTCATAGTTAGCAGTTGCCATCCAGCAGCAGTTGCCATGTTAGCAAACTTGAAGAATGATACAAGTGTATGTTCTGTCAGGAAAGCAGTTTGAAACCTGTGTGGGATGAGCTCACAAAGCCAAAGGTAAAAGATGGCAGCTGCCATTAGGTAGAGTGGTAGTTGCCAATTGGCCTAGATGCCAGTTGCCATGTAAAGACCAATAGGAGCTGCCGTAAACTAAAAAAATGAAGGAAGAAATCATTTGGAAAAACAGCGGTTGCCGCGTGGGGGACGATGACAGAAGAACATGTGACAAGCTGAAATAGTAGCATTGGAAATTCAAGAAAAAATACCACTATGTACATGAAAGCACATGGATAAACATACTTCTTGACTGGCTTCCTCAGGTCTGGCAACACGACAGAATCCCCGGTGTAGGTTGTCGTCGTACGAGGAGAAGACCTGGTGGAAGGGGTGTCACCGGCAATGGGGGCACCTTTGTTCAAGCGAGCAGAAACACGGGTTGGCATTGGCGCCTGTTTCTTCATAACTGCTCGTCCACCAGCGGTCGGCTCCCTGCATGTAACAGATGGAGGGAAAAAAGAAGGTGGCAACTGTCAGACAACAAACCCATTTCCTCGCTTGACAAAAAACAAGTGCAAAGAAATGGATGAGATTGTTCCAAGAAAATAGACACAACAGAAAACTAAAATTGAAAGTCAAACCTCCTCCTGGCAGCTACGGGATCGGTCCTAGACCTCTTGCCATGAGAACCCTGCCCAACATCATCTGGAGCCCTCCCCCTCCTTGATGGCAACACCCCCTCGCCTCTCGCAGCCGTATGTTCTATCACTTTCTCCGGTGGGGGGGGGGCATCTGTTGCATCCTTGCCCTTGTTGCCGCCTGTGCGAACTTCAGCATGTTCATCGTCATCCATGTCCTGATGCACATTATCCATGTCATCGTCGTCATCCTTGCTGAGGCCAGCGTCTCCATCTACATCATCTTGTATGTCACCGGGCTCTTGGGAACTGTTGTAGTCATACCGGCCACGACAACCGGTTGGTCGATGGGTACGTTCTGGGACAAATGAAGTGAACTGCCTCGCAACCGCATCGCTGTCAGAGGCACTGATGGACGTCCACCCCTCAACCAACTTCCCAAGCAAGCCGGTCATTCCGGATGCAAACTGCCCAATTAGATGCTCAACTGGTGCCCTCGCCTATGCACAAAAACAAGAAGCATCAACAACAACCCGTATTGCAGTCGCTTGCGCGACATCAACAAGTAATCCACGGCAAACAATGGATGTCGATATTTTGATTACCTCAGAAGGGCAAGACGGAGCTGAGTGCACGTCCATCCACTTTCCAAATTTTTGAGGCCCCTCAAACACGCTGTAGTCTATAGCATGCTTGGCCATCAGCTATGAAAAACAAAAATAAATTGTAAGCATGCCTTATAAACCATGGACGGTTGCTGTCGTGGATTTGTCACGGCAGATGTCCTAGCGAAAGGACTTAGTCGTGGAGCCATCGCTACGGGTTTACTTGAAGGGGTTAAAGCGGACACAAAGACACGAGGGTTTTATACTAGTTCGGCCCCTTCGATGAAGGTAAAAGCCTACGTCTAGTTGCGATGGAATTGATGTGGTCTCGATGGCTAGGGAGCAACAAGCTTCGCCTAGACTCGAGTTGTCGTTCTCCTCCTGAACCGCCGCCGGGTCGTCCCCTTATATACACGGGTGATGCCCGTCGGTCCATAGAGTCCCAACCGGTCCATACTCGTATCCCGGTTGGTATCTCTCTATTCCTAACTTACAATACAAGTTGCACATCAGGCCGGTTTACGGCTACAGGTTCTAAACCGGCTACAGGCCTTGGGCCTTCATCTGTTCATACCACTAATGAAGTTATCCCGACACAAGCAGGCCGGGTCACGCCTAGTGGTAATATCCCCAACATTAGGCCCCATATTGATTTGAACTGGTTCATGTCAATCCCTCACAAAATCTGGTGTCTTGGACATCTTCGGGTAATTGGTAAACCGCCGTGTCGTCATCATTTCTGGTTGCTGTAAGCCGGCATGACGTCATCATGAAATTTTATCATTTATAACGCCCTCTTTTAACAATAGCTCCTGGATCCGCGCGCTTGACCTAGCTCTGTTGCCTTATAAATAAGACCGAAGGGTCATTTCTTTCCCTTTCCCTTCGTCCCTTCTTCTTCGTTTTCCTCGCGTCGCCAGCCTTGGAGCTCCGCCACCGCCGTCGACCTCTGCCTCGTCTTGGGCCGCTGCATCAACCTGAACGTACCAGAGCATTGCGGCATCTTTTCGCATCTTCTCCGTTCCCGGTAAGCTTTCTCTTCTTCTTGACCTAGATCTGTTCTTAGGGTTCCATGTTCGTGCTGTGTTCGTCGCATGCTCATACCTGTTTTCTGACCTTGAATAAATCTGTGAATCCCTGCTGCGTTTAGTAGTAGTCTTTAAGCATCCACCTGTAGTTTCTCATCTAAATCCATATATCTCTCGCACATGCCCGCTCAATGGTTCACTTCTATTTCTGCCTTACTCTTCGGAATATTTTCTGTTTTTGTGATCTCGCGGTAGATCCGCGGCTGTGATAAGATCATGTGAAACTTGTTTCTGCATACCTAGTTATCCATAGCTTCAATTTCTTCCGATGCTTAGGTCAGGCGGTTTAACTTATCATAGAAAAAAGTTACTAAACCGGTATATACCATTAGTCCCCTGGTTGAACCGCCAGAATCCACATGATGCCGCATTGTGGAAGACCGGTTTATAGGTACTGTCCCCGGTTTATCGTAGTTTAGATCAACACCTTCTTTTACCCAGCGTGTTCTTGAACCGGATCACCTATTTCTTGTAGATCTCGCCATGGCCAAACAAGTGTATGAGTGCAATTGGGTTCCTTCTCATGTCACGGAATCACAGTTGGACGATCTAGTCTTGATCGGCGCTTTAGACAGTAAAGATACGATCCACTGGAGGGTTCCTGGAAATGAATGTCCTCCCACCCCCCAGGAAGGAGAGGTTGTGGTCTTCGCAGATCACTTGGCTCGGGGCTTCAAACCGCCCGGCTCTAAATTTTACCGGGATGTGTTAGCCAATTTTCAGCTCCGTCCACAGGATATTGGCCCCAACTCTGTTACCAATCTATGCCACTTTCAAGTGCTCTCTGAGGTATACTTTCAAGAGGAGCCTTCAGTTGAGTTGTTTAGAGACCTCTTCCATTTAAACCGTCGCACTGAATTCACCGATGGCCCCAACACCGAATTGGGCGGTATGGCCATTCAGAAGAGGAAGGAGATCACTTATCCCCACGTCAAACTCCATACTCACCCCAAGGAGTGGAATGCAACTTGGTTTTATTGCAAGGATACCTCCCCTGACAATGAAAATCCCTTGCCTAGCTTCCGTCCGGAACGGCTCAGCAACATGCACCCCTTTCCACAAAGACTAAGCGCCAAGGAAAGAATTAAATACGCTCCGCAACTGTCCAAGCTCCGAGCTTTTATGGCCAATGACTTAACGGGAATAGATCTTGCACGCTGTTGGATATCATAGAGCATACTGCCTCTGAGTCGGCGCTCCAGTTTGATGTGCAAGTATACTGATAGTGTCGATGACCCACTCCGACACACTAAAATCCAACTCCCCGATGATGAAGTCACAGAATCTGTAAAAAAGATGCTGAATGAACCGGAGCACCTCTGTGCTCAAACCGGTCTGCCTCCTTACTGCACCACCAACAAGCCGCCAGCGGTAAGATTTTAATTGCTCTATTGTTGAACCGGTTACTGCTTTATCTGTTTGACATTTAATTACTGCTGATCCAGGGCGATAATCCGTTTTGGAGCAAGAAGCTTTCTCAAGACAAAACAGAGAAAGCAGGGCGGCCAATCCGTCCCAAGACCAAGGTTATCAAGAAGCCAGCTCACAAGAGAAAAACCACCGCTTCATCTGATCCAGCTATTGATGATGATGTGGGTAACCCGGACCTTGAGGTAGAACTTGACTCGCTTGGCTTATTTTTTACACGCCTTATTGATGATGATGCTTGTCAGGACGACGCTGAAGCCAGCCATGCGGAATTCGTTGAGGTAACTATTCTCTCTTCCGATTCAGAAATCTTGCCTTTGCCAAAATTTCGACAAGCAAACCGGAAAGTTAAATTTTCTCATCCTCTTGCTTATTTGGATCCTAAATTTCTTATGAAGACTCAGCAACATGAAGCTCGCCGCACAACCCGGCACAGTGGCCAGGTAGTTACCTCCACCGGTTTACCAAACAGTCCGGTTCGAAAACGCCGCTCCGAGGTCTCTGACCTTTTTGTTGATTTACATCCTAAAGCGGGTTTCTTCTGTCAACCTCTTAACCCATCCGACTCCGATTATTAGGTTACTTCTCATTCATCTTCTGGTGAATCGTCGGCCACTCAGCTACCACCGTTAAAAACGGTTCTTGGGTAAGCTAAGCTGAACATATGCTTCCAGTACACTATGTAATGGCTTATGCTTTTCCTTGACTCTTTGATTTTCTTTCAGGGCCAAACCTAAACCGAGCAAGAAAGCCCGCCTGGATAAAGCGGCTGAAGAAGATGTAGCCCCAGAACATGACAAAACGCCAGATCTTGAAGCATTTGCTCCTGAGGATATTCCCAATGATCCTCCTTTACAAGACGATGCTATTCCCGAAGAGAGGCCTATTAATACTTCAGTCTCTGCTGACCCGCCTGTCAGCTCCGTCCGGATTGAGAAATCCCATAGTCCTGCTGACAAACTGATCACACTAACACAAACCGGCGAGTCCAAAGATGATGATGTTGTGATTACTGGTGTAGGCCGCTTTGAACCCGGGAATCCTGTCACCTTAACCAAGCATACCATAAAAGAGGATTTTTCCGCTCTGAATAAAGAAAAATGGGATGTTGAACTGGAGACATATGCTGCTCTGAGTGCCCAAGATCTTCATTCCGGCTATCTAAACCGGCTTTATACTAGCCGTGACTGTGAAGCTGGTCTGGTAAAAATGATGAGGGATAAATTTGAGGTAACTTACTTCTTTACTGACTGCCTTTGCATCAATCCTCCTAGCCCCCAAGGGCCGGTTTGTAGCCTTCGTCAAACCGGGACTTGAATATGATCCTCAACACTTTTGAAATCCATCAATATAGCCCCCAAGGGCCGGTTTAACTTAGCAGAATTAGACCGGGGCTCCAACAGAAAACTACCCTTTAGAACATAATTTGAGCAAATAGCCATTAGCCCCCAAGTGCCAAGTTGAATACCTGTATTGAGCTTGGGACTTTGCAATCTAGTAACTTTTGAAAACTGAAGGTTCATTAGCCCCCAAGTATTAGGCGTATAACTTTGTTATGTGGTTGATACTTCAATTTCTTGGACTGCTTGTTTAAAGCTAAATGCTGTCTGTATGCAGGCTGAGGTGAGAATCAAGGAGGACCGGATTGCTGATTTGCAGGAGGCCTTGAAAACTCAACAAGCTGAAACAGACAAGGCAAAGGAAGAATTAACCAGCACCTTGAGCACCGCTGAACAGCTGAAGGAAGGCTTCAAGAAAGAGCGGGCTGATTGGGCCACTGAGAAGGCCGCTTTAACCAAAAGAGCGGAAAATGTTGAAGCTGCCCTTAAACCGGTGGCGGATGAACTGACGTCCGTAAAGCGGCAAATACACTCCATGACCGCTGCGATCTTTGGTAAGCTCCTTTTAACTTTTGTGATAATTTGAACCTGCTGCAGCGTAAATCCGGTTTGAAACCGTCCCTATATTGTTGTAGGCACACGCATCGGGCACTTGGGAAACGATGTGCGGAAGAAACTGAAGGCTGCCTACACCTTAGTGGAACAATTATATACCGGAGCCCAGCGGATCATCACCACAGCCTCTCATAACAACCCGGCACCTTCTTTAATCCAGGACACTCTTAACATGTTGTCGATGCTTCCGGCCCGGATGGAGGAGCTGAAGAAATCTGCTGCTCGAACCGGAGCTATTAACGCCTTGATCCGGGCAAAGGCATGGGTGCCAGATTTCGACCCTGTGGAAGCATCTCAAGGCTATCCCAGCCTGAAGGAAGAATGCTCTGAATTCAACGAAGAGGATTTAAGGGCAATAAACCGTGCAGTGCGCCCTCTGGCTTGTCAGCTAGCTAAAGAGGCAGACTTGACGCATTATCAAGCACAATACAATGACCAGAACAAGCGAGTGCCTGCCCCAACTCTTGAAGCGGAGAATCTGATCCCTCCAATCCGTAAGCACACTTACGCTCCTGATATTGAACCGTCTTCCCTGATACATGAAGAGGCTGTTTTCCAAGCTTTAATGGGAATCGACTGGACCACTGTTGATTTCCAGCCAATGGGTAGGGAAGAAGAAGCTGAAGCGGATGATGACGAGGAGCAGGCCTAAACCGGGAGCCGATTTGTATAGCTGTCCTTGGAATCTTTCCAAAATAACAAATGATCTTTATTCGGGCACCGTGATGCCTTGTAACAGGATAGTTAATACTTCTATCTTCAATATGCCTTCGTGCATAAGTACTGAAGCTTTTGTTCGAAAAAAACCTCCATTCATATTTCCTGCCATGTCTTGGCATGAAGCTGGTTTGGCCAAGCTTTGAAGCGGAGGTTTTATAAACCATTACCGTCAACAAGGGGGGAGAAAACAGCTCCCGTATAGACCGTACTGGGTCAATATAAACCCCCTTGTTACTCCATGATGTTAACAGGAAAAAATAAAAATAAACCGGGCATACTTCTCCGGATTAAAGGTGTTTGTTGACATAAAAGGAATCCAACAAAAAACTAAGAACAAACAAGCCATGAAAATACCATGGAAACCAAGGCAATGATAAAAACTGTTTGCAAAAAATATGCTATACTGAGCTGATCAGATGGTATTACGATGGTCGGACAGGACCAAGCCCCCAATAGGAGTGACAATGATTCAAGTCAGCCAGGTCCCCAAATGATTCGTGGCATATATGCCAGATCAAGAGGCGTGGCAATGGTTTGGGTTCGACCAAGCCCCCAAGTGATTTTGTGGCCTTAGGCCGACCAAGAGGCGTGACTGGTTCAGACTTGACCATGTCCCCAAGTGATCTGGTGGCTGTCGCCTATCAAAAGGTGTCGCGTTGGTTCGGACACGACCAAGGCCCCTAGTGATGTATAAAAAAGCAAATGTCAAAGGGTAAACCGGAGTCCGTTTTAAAAACAGAGCCACTCCATGTAACCACGCATGATAAGAAAGACAGAGACCCCGCTTTAGCTGAGGCTCCGGTTTTATTATATCAAAGATAATATATACACTGTCATGATATGTACATAGATAGAGCCGATGGCTCAAGTGTAGTAAGGCCGAAGATGAGCTATATTCCACGGCCTGTTAGTCTCCTCCTCTGATGTACGTGAGTCTTTATGCTCTCGAATATCAATCAGATAGTATGACCCGTTGTGCAGATTCTTGCTGACCACGAAAGGTCCCTCCCAAGGTGGGGATAACTTGTGTATATCTATTTGGTCTTGGATGAGCCGAAGCACCAAATCTCCTTCTTGAAAAGTTCTGGTTCTAACCCGGCGACTGTGATAGAGACGAAGATCTTGTTGGTAAATCGCCGAACGGGCAGCTGCTATATCACGCTCCTCGTCCAATAGGTCCAAAGCGTCTTGCCGTGCTGTCTCATTGTCCGCTTCGACATAAGCTGCCACCCGAGGCGAATCATGCCGGATATCACTAGGGAGAACTGCCTCTGCTCCGTAGACCATGAAAAATGGCGTGTATCCCGTGGATCGGTTTGGCGTAGTATTGATACTCCATAGCACAGATGGTAGCTCTTCAACCCAACATCCTGGTGTTCTTTGCAATGGGACCATAAGCCGGGGTTTGATGCCTCGCAAGATCTCTTGATTAGCTCGTTCTACCTGTCCATTGGACTGGGGGTGTGCCACTGACGATACGTCAAGCCGGATATGCTCTTGTTCACAGAACTCCTTCATAGCGCCCTTAGATAAATTGGTACCATTGTCAGTAATGATACTGTGTGGAAAGCCAAACCGGAAAATCACCTTTTTGATGAACCGCACCGCTGTTGCTGCATCACACTTGCTGACAGGCTCCGCTTCAACCCACTTGGTAAATTTGTCAACTGCCACCAAAAGGTGGGTTTTCTTATCCTTGGATCTTTTAAAAGGCCCGACCATATCCAGCCCCCAAGTTGCAAACGGCCACGTTATTGGGATCATCCTCAATTCTTGAGCCGGCACATGAGCACGCCTTGAAAATTTCTGACATCCATCACACCGTTTAACCAAGTCCTCCGCGTCAGCATGCGCTGTCAACCAGTAGAACCCGTGACGAAACGCCTTTGCCACCAGAGACTTTGAACCGGCGTGGTGTCCACAATCCCCTTCATTGATTTCTCTTAAGATTTCACAGCCTTCCTCAGGAGAAACACAACGTTGAAACGGCCCTAATACACTGCGACGATGCAATTCACCATTGACAATCGTCATAGACTTGGATCGCCGGACTATTTGCCTGGCTAGAATCTCATCCTCTGGTAACTCCCCCTGGTTCATGTACATAAGATAAGGAACTGTCCAATCCGGAATAGCATGCAATGCTGCCACCAATTGAGCCTCCGGATCAGGAATAGCCAAATCCGCTTCACCTGGGAGCTTGACTGACGGGTTGTGCAGCACGTCCAGAAAGATATTAGGCGGGACTGGTTTGCGCTGAGAGCCCAAACGGCTTAAAGCGTCCGCCGCTTCATTCTTCCGACGGTCCACATGATCCACTTGATAACCCTGGAAGCAACCCGCAATATTATCCACTTCCCGACGATATGCAGTCATGAGCGGGTCCCTAGAATCCCAAGTGCCAGACACCTGTTGAACCACGAGATCCGAGTCACCGAAGCACTTAACCCGGCTTAAGTTCATCTCTTTAGCCATCCGGAGACCATGGAGCAAGGCTTCATACTCAGCTGCATTATTAGTGCAAGGGAACATTAAGCGGAGAACATAACAAAACTTATCGCCTCGTGGGGAAGTTAACACGACTCCAGCCCCCGAGCCTTCCAATTGCCTGGATCCATCAAAATGAATAGTCCAATATGTGTGATCCGGCTTCTCCTCTGGTGCTTGTAGCTCTGTCCAGTCATTGATGAAATCAACAAGTGCTTGAGACTTCACCGCCGTCCGAGGCACATACTTCAGTCCGTGTGGCCCAAGCTCTATAGCCCACTTGGCAATCCGGCCAGTCGCCTCCCGGTTCTGTATGATATCACCCAAGGGAGCTGAACTAACCACTGTGATGGGGTGCCCTTGAAAATACTGCTTCAACTTCCGACTGGCCATGAAAACACCATAGACCAGCTTCTGCCAATGCGGATACCTTTGCTTGGATTCAATAAGCACCTCGCTGATATAATAAACCGGCCGCTGAACCGGATATTCCTTGCCTGCCTCCTTGCGTTCCACCACAATAGCCACGCTAACTGCCCGAGCATTGGCTGCTACGTATAATAATAGTGGCTCCTTGTCGACCGGAGCTGCAAGAACAGGCGGATTGGCTAACTGCCGCTTCAAGTCCTCAAATGCTTCATCAGCAGCCGGACTCCAAATGAAATGGTCTGTCTTCCTCAGCATTTGGTACAAAGGAATGGCCTTCTCTCCGAGGCGGCTGATAAACCGGCTTAGTGCGGCGATCCGGCCCGCCAAACGCTGAACATCATTGATGCACTTCGGTTTAGCCAGGGAGGTGATAGCTGTAATCTTCTCCGGATTAGCCTCAATTCCTCTATTAGACACCAGGAAACCCAGTAACTTGCCTGCCGGAACACCAAAGACACACTTGGCCGGATTAAGCATCATCTTGTAAACCCGCAAGTTGTCAAAGGTTTCCTTCAAGTCATCCACCAGCGTCTCCTTCTGCCTTGACTTTACTACAATATCATCCACATAGGCGTGCACATTGCGGCCGATCTGTTTATGCAGGCAATTCTGTACACACCGTCGATAGGTGGCTTGGGCACTCTTGAGTCCGAAGGGCATAGATACATAGCAGAAGGCTCCAAAGGGAGTAATAAACGCTGTTTTCTCCTGGTCCTTAACCGCCATTTTGATCTGATGATATCCAGAGTATGCATCCAAAAAACTCAAACGCTCACAACCCGCCGTGGCATCAATGATCTGGTCAATGCGGGGGACGGCAAAAGGATCCGCTGGACAGGCTCTGTTAAGATCTGTGTAATCCACACACATACGCCAAGTGCCATTTTTCTTAAGAACCAGCACCGGATTAGCAAGCCACTCTGGATGGAACACCTCAATGATAAAGCCAGCTGCCAAAAGCCTGGCCACTTCCTCTCCAATGGCCTTTCGCCTTTCTTCGTTAAACCGGCGGAGGAATTGTTTCACCGGTTTATACCTAGGATCCACATTAAGAGTGTGCTCAGCGGGTTCCCTCGGTACACCTGGCATGTCGGATGGTTTCCATGCGAAGATGTCCCGATTCTCACGGATGAACTCGACGAGCGCGCTTTCCTATTTGGGATCCAAATTGGCACTGACAGTGAACTGCTTAGATGAATCACCGGGCACGAAGTCAACAAGCTTGGTCTCAGCTGCCGATTTGAACTTCAGATCTGAATCATGCTCCGTAGTCGGCTTCTTCAAAGGAGTCATATCCGCCGGATCAACATTGTCCTTATAGTACTTCAACTCCTCCGTGGCACAGACCGACTCTGCATAAGCCGCATCACCTTCCTCACATTCCAAAGCGACCCTACGGCTCCCATGAACCGTTATTGTCCCCTTGTAACCCGGCATCTTGAGCTGCAAGTAGATATAACAAGGCCGCGCCATGAACTTGGTGTAAGCCGGCCGGCCAAACAAGGCATGATATGGGCTCCGGATCTTCACCACCTCAAATGTTAGTTTTTCCGACCGGGAGTCGTGCTCGTCCCCAAAAGCCATGTCCAGGGCTATCTTACCAACAGGATATGCAGATTTGCCAGGCACCACACCATGGAACACCGTATTAGACGGTCTGAGATCTTTGTCTATTAAACCCATGCGGCGGAATGTCTCATAGTACAGTATGTTAATACTGCTTCCTCCATCCATGAGTACCTTGGTGAATTTATAACCCCCCACCTGAGGGTCTACCACTAATGCTAGCTGGCCCGGATTATCAACCCGGGGCGGGTGATCCTCTCTGCTCCACACGATAGGCTGCTCCGACCAGCGCAAGTAACGTGGTAAGGCCGGTTCAACAGAATTCACCGCTCGCTTGTGGAGTTTTCGGTCGCGTTTATCCAAGCTAGTTGTGAAAACATGATATTGCCCATTGTTCAACCATTTTGGCTGGCTCTGATAACCCGACTGCTGCTGCTGCTGCTGGCCGTTCTGATTACTCTGGTGATTGTGACCGCCCTGATTGCGACCTGAACCGGAAGCTCCATCGTGATCCGGCCCATGAAAACCGGATCCTGAACCGCCACCTGACCCGTGATCATACCGGAAGGCATTAGAGTTTTTAAACTCCTGCATGATATAACAATCCTTCCAAAGATAGTTAGCCGGCGCCTCCTTCGTCCCGTGCTTCGGGCAAGGCTGATTCAGCAAATAACTCAAGCGGCTTGCGTTAGGATTGGGAGCCCCATTACGATTTGCCGCTTTACCTCTGCGCCGCTGCCCCCTGTCCTGTGCATTAGTGTTGGCCACAAAGTCCATGCTGCCATCCGCCTTGCACTTGCCTCCGTTTCCATGACCCGCCGGTTTGTACTGCTGCTGTTTGGAGTTGCTATTCTTCCTTCCCTTCCCTGCTTCATCATCATCAGTCTCGGGATCCTTGGTACTGTCCGAATCAGCATACTTCACTAGAGTGGCCATGAGGGTTCCCATGTCATTATAGAACCGCTTCATGCGTCCCAATTTCAATTTTAAAGGCTCAAACCGGCAGTTGCCTTCCAGGGTTAAGATCGCAGAGTCAGCATTAATCCTGTCGGACGAGTGCAAAATTTCCGAAACGCGGCGCACCCAATGGGTCATTGATTCTCCTTCCCCCTGGACACAAGCCGCCAGGTCTGCTATGGACTTGGGCTGCTTACACGTATCCTTGAAATTCTGGATAAACCGGGCCCGCAACTGGGCCCATGAGCCGACAAAATTGGGCGGTAGGCTCTTCAACCAGGTACGAGCCGTGCCTTCAAGCATCATGGTGAAGTATTTTGCACACGCGGTCTCATCCACGTCTAACATCTCCATGGCCATCTCATAACTCTCTATCCACGCTTCAGGGGATAAATCAGCGGTGTAATTCGGCACCTTGCGTGGACCCTTGAAATCTTTGGGCAGGCGCACATTGCGTAAAGCGGGGATTAAACAAGGCACTCCCAAAGCGGATGTGACTCCTGGTCCGGCGAAGGTGGTAGGGCGAACCGGTGTAAGTTGACCCGCATCATCCTGTGCTGCTAACTCGGCCTCCCTCCGTGCTCGGGCCCGGTCCACCACATCCTGAGCATCGCGAACACCACCTGCCAGGTTATTGCCACGGGCCGCTTCACGGCCTCGCGCATTGCTCGATATGGCCGGTTCATCCAAGCGCCTGCTATAGCTCCGGCTTGGACGGGGCGTAGAGTGAATCCGATCACGGCTGTATGAATATGCTTCCTGCTGAATCAGCGCGGTCCGGAGAAGCTCCTTAACCCGGCGCGTCTCTATCGCTTGCGGAGAGTCCCCTTCAACTGGGATAGCCTCTAATCGCGCGGCAGCTGCAACAAGGTTGTCCATAGGATTAGAATAATGACCTGGGGGCGTCTGGACCGGTGGAAGAATCACAATGTTCTGCTGAGGAGGTTCCATCAGGCGAGGTTGGACCGCCCCCCTGGTCCTGGTGCCTCAATCCGGTTTGTCTCCAGGTGCTGCGGCGGATTACTGGGTCCAGCTCCTGGAGTGTGAAAGAGATTCCGGGGATCAAACCCTAACGGCAGGCATGATCTGTGCTTCCGCTTTAAGACCTCCTGTGATGCGTTCTGGTCAAGCATGAGCTTATAAGCCTGGGCGTCCAAAGCGGCCCGCTCTACGGCCATCCTGTCTTTTTCTGCGGCCAGATCCGCTTTGGCTTGCACGATTTGCTCTCTCACCTTTGCAATTTCTGCATTATGGGCCTCCTGATCCGCCGAATTGTCCTCTGCCATAAGCGCGGCTAGTGCATCAAACAGATGAGATAGAACTTGAACCGGCGGGCGCACAAGGCCTCCTGCCCCTGCTGATCCGGAGAGCATCGCTGCGGCGGTCGAAGAGTGATTCGCCGCCTGTGTGCCGGCCATGAATATTCCAACCCGGTTGACCTGGCCTGGGGGGTCCGGAATACTGTCGCCATCGGAACAGCCCCTAACCTGGTCGTCTTGTAACTGGTATAGTGATTCGGTCTCTCCAGTCGAGGACTCATCGCCGGAATAGACGACGGTCTCGCTACCGTGTTCTGACTCGTCCTCACGCCCTCCTCCGTGGATGACTCCAACGAAGGCACGCTTCACAGCCGGTTTAGCCTGGGTAGATCTCGCACGCTGAGCCGTCTCGACGAGGTCGATGCAGATGTCCGGCTCAGGCCCCGGCTCACCGATCTTGCCGATGAACACGTGTATGCCACCAAAGGGGACCCGGTACCCGTACTCAATCGAATCGGCCTCGGGACCCCATCCTGCGTCGTCGATGTAGATCTTGCCACGACGACTCTTGGTCATCTGGCCCACAGCATAGCCTTTGAGTCCTTTGAGCTTGCCCTCCAAGATCGTCAAACCATCGTGCGATCGCCCCACGGTGGGCGCCAACTGTCGTGGATTTGTCACGGCAGATGTCCTAGCGAAAGGACTTAGTCATGGAGCCATCGCTACGGGTTTACTTGAAGGGGTTAAAGCGGACACAAAGACACGAGGGTTTTATACTAGTTCGGCCCCTTCGATGAAGGTAAAAGCCTACGTCTAGTTGCGATGGAATTGATGTGGTCTCGATGGCTAGGGAGCAACAAGCTTCGCCTAGACTCGAGTTGTCATTCTCCTCCTGAACCGCCGCCGGGTCGTCCCCTTATATACACGGGTGACGCCCGTCGGTCCATAGAGTCCCAACCGGTCCATACTCGTATCCCGGTTGGTATCTCTTTGTTCCTAACTTACAATACAAGTTGCACATCAGGCCGGTTTACGGCTACAGGTTCTAAACCGGCTACAGGCCTTGGGCCTTCATCTGTTCATACCACTAATGAAGTTATCCCGGCCCAAGCAGGCCGGTTCACGCCTAGTGGTAATATCCCCAACAGTTGCCTCATGTCAAATTTGTAAGCATGCCGTGTGAAGAGATAAACAAAAACTAACCTGTAGTTTTCCATATGTGGTATCAGTTGCCCTGTCTGCGGCAAGCACAACCTTGACAGCGTTGATGGTCCACGCAGAAACAGCAAACTTGTGCGTAGGCGGCGGGCCTCCTACCCCAGAGAAATCCACGGTGGACAGATCAAGACAGTCGACATACATGAGCTGATTTAAAACAATTTTACAAAGAAAGAAATGTCAGTTGCCATCATGGGTACTTTGTAGTTGGGAAAAAGAGCAGGATAATGTATGATCCAATGATAGTATGTATGTGCTAGTTGCCATCATAGTGTGCTGGCAGTCGCCATCATATTGTGATAGCAGTTGCCATGCTAATATGATGGCAGTTGCCATATTGTCAGTATGACAGTTGCCATATTGTCATTATGGCAGTTGCCACATTGTCATTATGGCAGTTGCCATCTTGTTATGATCGGGTTGCCATGTATGAATAAAACTGTGTTATAAACAAGAGTTCACACAGAGATCTGGTAAAATAAATACCATTAAATGCAGTCGACAACCCTTCTGGTACATCTTGTTTTTGAAAGCATCATGGAGAAAGTCGGCAATAAACTTACACCAGTTTATGTTCTTCACATTTTTCAGATTCGCCTGCACCACACAAAATTTCAGGGCAAAAAGTTTGCCGCATCAGAAATCAAACAAAAAAACAACGAAAACACTGGCAGTCATTAGCTTAACACGTGACATCGGAGCCAGAAGATTGAAGGAAAATAAAGTAGAAAGGATGGATCATTCACCAGGATGGGGAAACATTTGTTGCTTGGGCGAAGGGAAGTGGTCGGCGCGAAAACAGCTGAGATGAGGTACATGAGTAGCTTCATCTTGAAAACATCTCCGTGCGTCGTCATGGCCTGCAGCGAATCTGCCAGTACAGACGTGTTCGGCATGGACTCCAATCCAGGAAACAAACGGGCAAACAGCGCTTCCTCGATCTCATTATTAACCTCGTACGGGACTTTGATATGTCCATGAGGCACACCCAAAGTGCAGAACACGGATTCCTCGTTCAACGGAAGTCTTCCGCGTCCCGGAATCACGAATTCCCTGGAGGCAGGCTCGTAGATCTCACCAAGCCAGTCGCATACAGGGTTGACAAGGTTCGTGCACCGGACATCCATCAGAGCCTGCATACCCATCTCAGCAGCAGCCCCCTTTTGATCGTCGGTGAATTTTTCAATCAACACAGTCAGACGTTCCTGGGAGGCTCTGTTGCGAACACGTTTCTTTTTCTGCAAAAAATAGACACAAAAGTGATCAGCTGTTGCCATGTTTTGCAATGTCATGAAAATTTAGTTCATGACAGACGACTACAAAAGATATAGGTGCCAACCAATAACAAAAATCGGGAGGAGATGGGGCGGGTGTGTGGACAGTTACCTTGTCGCCCTCTTTTCTCCGTCCAGTTGCCCGGTTACGCTGTGGTGGATCCATGAAATCATTGTCATCATTTTGATGATCGCCACGAGCCATTCTGCTGATGTAGGAACAGACCAAATTGTTAAGGGGGAAAATATAAATGCAAGAGGTAAGCATTTGCCACATAACAGAAAATGTCAACTAGTGAATGCAAAAATATAGCATGAACACGCACGCGACCCCCCTCCCCCCCTATGATTGTCGAGAACATAAACGTGGCAAGTAAGCACGTTGGTTAATGCACTTGAAAACAAAATGTTGAAGTTGCCATGTTAGCCCAATATAGTACAAAAAAGCAATGAAACCACATCTGAATCGATAACCTGAAAACACGCACAGTGTGTTCAGATATCACAAAAGTCATTGTGGCAAAACGAAAAAATTGCGTCTGTAGTACAATGAAAATGCCACATTGTACTGACTGTAACATGGCAACAGACATGATATGGCATCTGACACAATTGGTACGCAAATGTGGTTGTCATATTATGCAGCCAATTTGCCACACTGTCATATATGCATTGTGGCAACAGACATTGTGTTCACATTCTATTTGCCACATGATTATACAATCCAAGTGGCAAACACGCACACTCGATGTGCACATTAGTTGCCGTCGAGTGCAGCTGGATGCCGAAACTGCATTGACTACCGATTGTGGCAACTATCAAAGTGTGGAAACTATAACAAATAATTCAAAAAAAATTAGATCTCATAATGAAAAAGCATGTTTGTGGTTACTATCATATAAATTCAGCAAAATTCAGTTTGACACATGAAAGAACGTGGGTGTGGCAACTATCATAGTCATTCAATAAAATTAGTTGCCATATGTGAAAGCTTGAATGTGGCAACTATGACAAACATTTTCATTAATTTGTTGCCGCAAAGGAAAACACGTTTGTGACAACTATCACATTTGTTCAGGGAGTTTAGTTGCCACACATTTGTTCACGTTCATTCATTCTGCCAAGTTCGCCTCGTTCTACAGTTTCAAAACCAAACTAACTAGATCTAGGTTTCAATGGCAACTACTTCGACTTCAAAATCACCCTCAAAATTCTCGCACGAACTGACTGCAAACACAAATTCAAACCAATGCGCATCCATGCGCAAGACTAGTGCGTGCCTCCGAACAGGCATAACCGCACCGACGATGCCGCCGCCGCGGCGGCGACGAAACTGCCCAGTGCCACCAAAAAACGGCTAGCAGACAACTTCGACGCCGACAGGAACGCCGACGAAACGCCGAATCGCCAGAATCTCTAGGAATCGATCTAGGAGTCGAATAGGGAGGGAAAGGGGAAAAAATGCAGGAAGTGGTTGCGAGAGATGAAGCGAGCATTACCTTCAACCCGCAAGGGTTCTGGCGAAGCCGCTCCGCTCCGGCGAGCACCACCGACGGCCGCGAACACCGTCGATTGTTCCGCCTCCGCCGTCGCCTTCTCCTTTCGCCTTCTCCTTCAGGGGTTTCAAGTGCGAGTGGGTTGTGCCAGTAAATGCGTCGCGAGTAAGTAAATGGAACCGTGAGGGAGAGGGTGGAGGGGTGTGCGACGTGTTTGACGTCAACCGCGATCGAAGCATGGCGTGCGGGCGCATGGCAGTTCCATCGCACGCCTCTGAGTGGCAACCGCTGACCACGAGATGGCAACCACCGTACGGGCGAACTGACTCGCACACCGCACACGAGACTCATCCTACGTGGCGCCGAAACCGGCCTGTTTGCTATAAGATTCGTGCGTACCGAAGCCAACGAAGATGTTTGTGTGTGGTCGAAGTGGTGAATGCCCACACGTGTGGGCGTTAACATTATGGTTTTTTTGTCGCGAGAAAAAGAGTTCACAATTCGCCACGCCACGTCGCGTTCTCTGACGGCATGATGAGGGGCTTTCGCTCCGTGCTCGCTCGCGCTGCGGCGCGGACGCGGGCGGAGCTCCAGGGCACGCGCGGCCGCCGACTGTCCCACTGCGCCGCGGCGCCGGCGAGGCCTTCCTTCGGCATCGCCTTCGACATCGACGGGGTCATCCTGCGCGGCCGTAGCCCTATCGGGGGCTCGCCGCAGGCCATCCGACGCCTTTACTCCGACGATGGTAATCCCGTGCTTCTCGGAACCTGCTTCATTTGGTTGAATTACCTCGGTGCTTGTAAATGACGTTATAAAGGAGTGGGCGGATTGGCGACATGTGCTAGGAGCCTTTGCGTTATTTCATCAAACAGGTCCTAGGCATTAGGTTTGTGTTTGGCGTGGTGTTTGTGCGGACTATGTCAATTTGGCTACAGATCATCGATTTTTGTGCTGTGCACTACTAATAGCTATGTTTGTAAATTGATGACTTCCTAGAGAGCATGTGGTCAAACAGTCAAACTTATAATAGTATAGTACATAAAAGATATTTAGGTTGCTCAAGTGGAAATAACTCCAGTAGATCTTCATGAAATATACTTCATAGCAACATGATTTTCTAATTTTCTTACTAACATATTCATACTGGAAGTAAATGGTCAAAACTGCAGGGAGGTAGTAATAGATTGGTGAACTCTTAGGCTGCATCAGTATGTTGTTTTTTAATAAACATGCTAGCAGTGTAAATTAATGCCCTACCATGTGTTACTTAGTAGCTTGTGGATCATCATTTGTTGCCTCTTTTTCAGGTACCCTGAAGATTCCTTTTCTCTTCTTAACCAATGGTGAGTAGTTTACTATGTCCTATAGCACATCCTATTTATCTCCGATGGCCGCAAATTAATTTCTATACAGAGTGATGGATTGCTTCCGTTGTTTAGACCAAAACGAGCCGGATGTTGGCTTAACTCTTCTAATGAGCTTAATATCTTCCTGTACTACAACAAAACCAGTTGTATGCATGATGTTTTTCAATATATGCCACTATATTGTAGCCGTGGCGGCGGCGTGTCGCAATCCTGTGGGGTCACATACGCAATTATCTATGAAAGTTACACCATTCGTAGTGTTAATTTCATGAAATTTCACGAGCATAATGTGGTTTTAAAAAAACAGCCCTAACATGGCACCATCTGTATTATCATCTTAACTCACCTGGATTCAGCCTTATAAAGATTGAAATGCCGAGGTTGACCTGTGTATTTTGCTCAGACAAGAATAATGCTGAACGATCTGGATAATTAAGAGGAAACATGTTTTCTATAGGAAGAATGGTTTACAATGTTGAGCAGTTAGTTTTTCATACCCATCCTATGTTTAATGGTTTGTACTTTTTACAGTGAGGCACCGTGATGCTTACCAGTTCTCAGTTATATTGCTGAATCTCTTTATTGATATTATTAAGATTTTTCAATTTTTTGGCAGGAGGTGGTGTTCCAGAGCATAAACGGGCCCTAGAATTAAGTGAGCTTTTGGGAGTTAACATCTCTCCAGCACAGGTATTTACACTATCATCATGGCTCATTACCCATTGCTTATGAACAGTCATACACAACAGTAGACTTTTAACTAACAACTAACACAACAAAGTTCAATGAAAAAGAATATTGCATCTATTCCTATGTTAATTTCTGCAAATTTTTGTGATCATGATGCAGGTTGTGCATGGCCATTCTCCTTACAGAGATCTGGTAAAGCGGTAATGATATTGAAGTACATAAGTAGTCTTTATAAGTTCTGTTCTATAGATAATGTTTGTGATTTTCACCCATGATTTTTTATTCCGGAACGGAATATACAACATTTTCCTGTTACTACAGTTTTGAAGATGATCTTATTGTTGCTGTTGGAAAAGGAGAGCCTGCATCAGTGATGGCTGAGTATGGGTTTAGGTAATCCAATGTTGCTTTTAGGCTATCACGACCGTAGGTGAATTATGCTGCGTGTATTTCTCATGAATTGTCTGTTATGTGCAGAAAGGTTCTGTCCATAGATGACTATTCATCACATTTTAAGGAAATTGACCCCCTAGCTCCTTTCAAGAAATGGAAAGTGGGACAACCAAACTGTAAAGACTTTATGTCTGAGAAAATGCATCCACCATATGATGTTTACCAGGAGAGAGTTAAAGGAGTGTTTGTTGTCAGTGACCCTGTTGATTGGGGTAGAGATCTACAGGTAGTCTACTGTATGTTCCATTATTGTAAAATCTTGAGCAATTTCTTTTCAATCTTCCTTGTAACTGCGTGAGTTGTAAACATCCTCTTCTATAGACATGTATGCAAAATGCCATGTTTATGTTTTTCAGTTGAAGTGGTTGGCATGCATAAGTTAAATTGTTTGTTAATTATATCTTAAAGGTACTTTGTGACATCTTGTCAACTGGTGGACTTCCTGGAAATGGAAAAGGAGATCAACCTCCTTTATATTTTTCGGCTGATGATCTTGAATATCAGGCATGAGGAGTTCGTATTGTATAGCACGTTTCTAAAGTGTCATATTTCTGAACAGAGGAAGTATCAAATCTTAATCTATAGTTTGGTATCATGATAGAAACTGGAGCATCCCAGACATTCTTCATCAAATGGGCTCATATTTTACTGCAAATTAGTAGATCTGTAAACTTACTTTCAGATTTAGGGACTTAATCGTGCTTTCGTACAGGTTCAAGGATTTCAGTTCAGTATCTCAATTAAAGGCCCTACTTGGCTAGCCTTGACATTAATGGTAGAGGAAATAGATTTAAGGTCATTTGCATACGTGGAGTGTTTGTGTGGGTTTTTGTAGATTGAAAATAAAATAATACCAGATCTGTTTTTTTTTGGTAGGGGCTCCTACTTCCCTAACTCTATACATACATCAAGTTGAATTTATATTTGGGGGAGAGATGTATATGAGGGGTATCTTGGCAATAGACCATGTTCCATGCATAAGAGCATCTCCACTCGTTTGGCCCCCCAGCGCACCGGCCGGCGCTATTTTGGCCCTTCGGCCGGCGCTTTTTCGGCCCTGGGGCGATCTAGTTCCCAGCCACGTCCCCAGGTGTCGGCCCCAAGACGTTATAAATTCAAACTTGACATTTCCCGCTACCCAAAAAAACGCCACAAGTCCGGCGATCAGCGGCTACCAGATAGTTCGGCGATCACCATGCCACAGTTCGGCGATCAATCACTCGAAAGTTCGGCGGCGTAAGCCGGCGGCGAGTAGGTGTACGGGGGGTACTGAACGCCGGCGAACGCGTGTGAGGGCGTGCGCTGGGCGGGGTGGCCATGCGGAAAGGTGATGTTGGGGTTGAACCCGCCGTGCGCGTCACCGTCGGCGTAGCCAGGCGAGGGCGCGCACCCCCAGGGCTGTGGCGACGGCGAGAAGCCGGCCGGCGACCTGACGCTCTGCTGGCTCCAGGCTTGCGGGTTGTGGCCGCCGGGTGGATTCATCATCCTCGCGCGAGCCGCCTCTGCCTGCTCCGCCGCCGACGCGGCCGCGTCCCGGGCCCTCTTGGCGTTGAGCCTGTTCCGCTGGTCGGTGGTGACAGCCTCCCGGCGCTGAACCTCCGCCTTCCAGTCGGCGCTCGACATGCCCGGTGGTTTTGCCAGCAGCGCCCTCGGCTTCCTCTGCTTTGGCTGGGTGGCGTCGGCACCGGCAGCGGTGCGAGGGGTAGTATACTTCTTCAGCGGCATGGCGGCCGGATGG
>NC_041387.1:438496358-438517101 GCF_002162155.2 Triticum dicoccoides
AGACGCTCTAAGGAGGTAGATGTAGATAGGTTTAGGACACTTGTGTCATGCCTATATGTGGAAAAGGAAAGGAGACAAAACTTTAGTTTCCCTGGGGGTCCCTGTTGGTACCCAGAGTCATGTACAAATGGAGTGAATAAACTCGGTGTTTGAGGTATTTTGCATTTTTACAATGATTTCACAGTCCTACAAAATTTGGTATTGTAGTTTGATGGTCCTGTGTTACGTGCATGACTATATTGAGCAATGGTCAAATGAATAAAGTACTTTTTAGGGAAAGCCATCATGGCGCATTTTATTGATAAACAAAACTACATCGTTCATGAGTGCAAATAAAATAAAGCTAGGAGGTTCATCTATCCAATTACATGGGAATTCATCTAAAAACACATTCTAGCAAGTTCATGCGCCACACCATTAGCTTCCCGATGAACATGTCGAAACTCCACCTACCCAATGGCCCCCGCAGTCTCCATACACTGAGCATATGATGCCGCCACTAGGTCATACCATTGATGTCGTCCTGAGCAAGCATCAATTACCTGGGTGCTGTCCGATTCCACGACGTAGAGTTGCATCCGCAGTTAAGGACTAATGTAAGGCCATGCTGCATGGCCAAAGCCTCCATTGCTACAGCAGATGAAGCATAATGCACAAAGGTCGTCGAGGCAGCAAGAAAATGACCTGATGAGTCTCTAATGACAGCTCCAATAGCACCTTTACCAGCGTCGGGATGAAAAGATGCATCCACGTTAAGTTTCACCAGTCCGGAGCAAGGTTTAGCCCATCGATCTTGCTGGTTCCTGACCGGCTGTGAATTTTAGATGCGTTTTTTTTGTAATGGCCAAAATAGGCAGCATTCATTTGCTAATCGGTGGGATACTGTCACCATGAGTCGCCTGTCGTCATAGCCACCATAAATACCAGCAGGCCGTTGCGATTAGGGATGCAGAGCGGTGGCCGATCCACCCCGCTTCCGATTCAAAATATCTCAGGTTAGTTATAATTCTTCCGGACAGATGTAGTTTAGTTTGAACTAATTTCATGTTTACGCCTGCATCCCTAGTTGTGATAACCTCCTGTAGATCCAGCTCAGGAATGCCTAACATCGGTTTTTTGGGGCACTGCAAGATATTCTCAAGCACCACTGACCCACAACATTCACCCCCGACAGCTTTCAGCTCACTTGCATCCCTCTATCTCTTTCTCAACCAGAGGATGACCTGTCTAAGTTGTATCTCAACCCCTACAAAGTAAGAGTGCAGGCCAAAACTTCAAACAAAACGCAGAAGCATTTTGTATTTTTTTGCTCCATTCTTTAAAAATATTGGCACAAGAATCTACTTTGTCAATATATTTAAAATGTGTGAAGTTTGAAGGTAAGATAATGTATTAGGAAGGGGGTCGCAGTGCAACACGATGAACTCATTGCAGGGAAATACTCTGATTGACGTTCAGGTTCCGTGCATGCATATGTGAGGTAACTGCTAGCAATTGATCATAATTTGTTTGGGACCTCCTATGGCAGGCTGCATTTCCTTCTGAGCGGCTTGGGATGGGTGCCTTCCGGATAGCACTCGAAAGCGTCTTCAATCAGTAAGCCATTATATTATATAATTAATTAACTGTACTTCTAAGCACATATATGTTAAATACTTATCTGTCTCCTGTTAACTTAAATTTTCAGAGTTAATGATGTTCCGCTGAAGTATACATCTTATGGGAAACCTAATCCATTTGTGTTCAAGAATGCAGCTAATATACTAGAAAAAATTGTTATGGGTATCTATCCAAATTCACAGCTGACGAATGAAGTACAAGACCATCAGTTCTCTACTATCTACATGATCGGTGATAATCCTAAAGTTGATATCAATGGAGTTTTGAAGGTTAGCCTATGCTATGATTCCGCTGATTCTTCCAATAAAGAAAATCACTGCTTCCAGCAGTTGGCAGCGTTAGGAAGTTGTGCACTTATGAACTCAGGGTTGAACAGTTAGCATGCAATCCTACAAAATATCCGGAGACAGCATTTACCTTGTTGTTTGCATTCTGGCAAGAGATGTGAACATTGATGAATTTACAATTTGCAGGCTGGCCCCCCTTGGTCGTCCGTCCTTACTAGGACTGGTGTTTTTAGGGGAAATGATAATGATCCAAAGTTTCCTGCTGATTTGGTATGTATTTACTGCTGATTCTCTAGTTGGACCTTATGAATGTTTCCTCATCTGTAACAAATGTTGTCAACTAAAATTATGTATAACTGATAGTAGTTTCAGTCTGAAATCTGAATAACCATAAGGCAGTTGTCATGTTTCTTGACCTCAATGTCTTCTACATTTTATTTGAGTTCACCCTATAGTACATCAGGTCACCCAAGTAGCACAAGTTCATTTGACTTCATTCTATAGTACATCAGCTCACACAACTGGCAACTCACTTTGGAGTTTTGTTCTTCATACAGTGATGCCACCACACAATTATATTCTATGTTTGAAATCAAGATTAGCGTGTCGTCGGCCGGCTTTTGCCCATTTCTTTTATTTGCTGAAAACAGGCTTTCACCCATTATTTTAGGTTAGATAGATTCAGTCAATTTCATTGCTTAGTCCACCATTCTGTGTCACGTATTGGTTCTTGGTTTGATGATATAAACGAGTAGTAAAAGCATGAAATACCAACTTAGAAATTGTTTAGTACTGTCTTGATCGGTCAAATCTACTTTGTGACAGCGAACAACAACGATCGAATCCTGTCTATTACTCCCTTGATTAATCCAACCAAGAAGTAATTAGTATCCTGCTGCATGACCCTGCCTGCAACCTACTGCGTTTACTTTATTACCTCCATGTACCATTCATTTGCACGCATAGCTAAGACTACTATTACATGTCCCATCAGTTGATTAGCCTTTTTTTTGGGAGGGGCATCAGTCACTGGTCATGATAAATTGGCTTTTCTTCGCAGCTTCAGTGTGATGCCGTGGCTTTACCTGTACAACCTACAGCTTGATGCTTTCGCCTTTTACATCGTTTGTTCCAAAATATAAGCCGTGTTGGACTTAAACAGTCTCCACTGCATCTGACTACTATTTAAATCTTAGCATGCTACTAAAAATAGTACACAGATCAGTATATAACATGAAATGATTTCACAAAGATGCACGGAATGACATAATTTTACATCATCAATTATTTACCTTTGTGTAAATTAGTGGTCAAAGTTTTATAGCGTTGACTGCAAGCATAATAATGCACCTTAAATTTTGGGATGGATGAAGCGATATTTTGTTACTGCACAACTATTATTGTCACTGCTTAAGGGCCATATGGTTAGCTTTAAAGTTTTAGAGTAGAGCAAGCCAAAGAAATTCTAGCTGTCAAGATTACTATGGCTCATCATATAATTCAATCTGCTATATAACTTCAATATCTATTTTATGCTAGTCTGATTCCGAAGTAAGATGGTTATCTTACCATGCTTCAATGAGTGTAAAGGTAGTTGTTTTGTAAAACTAGATAATTTACCAGCCCAAATGTGAAAAAGTAACTCATAAAAGGTTAGTTTGCTATTGTTGTGATCTACTATACAAGTAGCTGGTTATGGTTCTGAACTTCTGACCCCAAAGGAGGTGTAACGTAAATGTTTGTGGGGATGTTGTCTTCTGTAGTTTATTAACAATATGTACAATGTTTAATTTACAAGCACCGTGATGCCATCTCCCGTCATACATGTGACACATCAGTACTCAATGTTTTGGACTTTTGGGAGCGTACAATGGCAGCAGAACCATAACCACAAACTAATGCTCTAAGCCATTAAGCATCGGAAGTACACCAAGTATGGCATAAAAGAAGAATTTGCAGTAGTGGGTAAATAAAACATAGTAGACACGTTTGATAAACTACAGAAAACAGCATCCACTCAAAAACTTTGGGTGATACATGTCACCTCTTTTGGGAGCAGAACCATAACGACAAACTATCCATTGCTGTGATATCATGCTTGTGTATTGGCTTGCTGTTCTAACTGCACTTGTTTATTTCTTACAGGTTGTTGATACTGTTGATGATGCCATCAGCTGTATTTTGGAAAAGGAAGGTATACGGTGACATTGTCGCAATGGAGCCTGCTCATCTATTCTCAATGCGTTGGCATTTTGCCATTTTTTGTCTAGCAAAGTTGGAACAAGTGCTGGCTGGAATCCCGTCTCTAAAGTCATTGTACTATACAGATATGCTCTTGTGAGAGGAAAAGGCCCCCATTATTTAGTTAGTGCACCAGCCGGTTCAAAGATTAAAGAATGCGTCTATGTGCTTAAAAACACCCACCAAATTGTCATGGTCGTGCAGCATACTATAAATCTTCTAGTATGTACTCCCCTGTATCTAAATATAAGACGTAACGTCTAATATTTTGATACGGAGGAAGTAGAAATTTGTGCAAAAACACTACTCCCTACATTTCAGAATATAAGTTGTATTGTTTTTTGCGCAAGTCAACCATTTGAATGTTTGACTAAAATTATAGAATAAAGTAACAAAATATGCAATACCTAATAGATAAAATATGAAACTACTTTTAATTATAGAATAGATGACATAAATTTCGTATTATAGATATTGTTATATTTTTCTAAAAACTCGGTCAAACATGCACTTGTTTGACTTTTGAAAAAACAAATACACCTTATATAAAGGAACGGAGGGAGTAATATTATATTATGCACTATAAAGGACATGCATGATCATGTTCCTTTCATATTTTTCCTTTCGCAAATGTATATGGGAGTATTTAACATTTTCAAATGTATATACAAGTTTTTATGACTTGTCAATTAGACGGGCTGAATGAGGCTAGCTAGTCAGAAGTGAAACATTGTTAACCTACAATCTTTTATATAGTACGAGTACATCCTTCCTCCGGAATTAACTGCCCTGAAATGAGTTTATCACAACTGTCGCTGAAATGAAATGAGTGTATAATTTAATTCCGGGCGGAGGGAGTTGAAATGAATGTATAATTTAATTCCGGACGGAGGGAGTACTAACTATACGAGTCTTGTGGTTTACCTTTAGTCTCTGTAATGAAACATGTTGCTGTGGCGCCTCGTAGGTACATGTGCATCACTGTTTTCCTCCCTCCTGTCAAAATATGAATGATTCTACTTCTTTTCTGGTTCAAACTTTTTTCAGTTTGACTAAACTTTTTAGAAAAAATATATATTAACAATTTTTTTCGAAAAGGAGGATGACTCCCGGCCTTTGCATGCTTAGTGTCAAATTAGTTTTCTTAAATCTATCATGAAATGTACGTTTGTAATGTATGTATTTGGTGTTGTAAATATTAGTAATTTTCTATAAACTTATTCAAAATTAATACTGTCTGACTTAGAGAAAACTGTATTCAACCACATTTTCAATAGGAAGGAGTAATCTCTACTATCTAAAAGAAACATAGCGTTCCGTTTTCCCTCTTACGTTCGCTGCTTCGTCCAGCCCTCTCGTACGACCCCCTCACCCCCCAATTTTCTTTCCCCCGTCCCGGTTTTCTCCCCCTGGCCTGCTCCTCACGCCGGCATCCCGCGCCGCCGCTGCCGAGTGCTCCTCACGCCGGCGTCTCGCGCCGTCGTCCAGTAACCGCTCCCGCGCGCCCTATCTCTCTTCTTCTCCCTTCTCCCTTCCTTTTCTCTCTCTCTCTCTCTCTCAAATCTTGTCTCTCTCTGATTCAGAAACAACACCACCATGGATCCCGATGTGGAGCTCCACTGCGGCCCGATCTGACCTGGGAGCGACCAGATCCGTCCGTCTTCGCCTCGCTCTGCGCGCCTCCATGGTCCGCCGTCTTCCGGAGCGCCGGCCCGCGCTCAGCCGCCGCCGTCCCATGCCATGGTCGCCTCCCTCCAGAACGATGTGCCATGGCCGCCTCCCTGGCTCTATCCGACAGCTCCGTTGGGGAAGCACCAAGGTAAAAAACTGAAATTTGATAGTAGAGATTATACTATGTACCTTTCTGAAACTGATATTTGATATATTTCTGTATCAGATCCAAACTCCAAGTATTCGTGGATACAGGGAACAGTTATGGTACAAATAGACTTGATTGTACTGATAATTTTCAGCTTGCACATGGATCCCTTATAGTATGCAATCAAGCTTGATGATAAATTCTTGGAGAGACGCTAGGTGCCAGGTAAGGTGACCCAAGACTATTGCTTTCAGTTATTCAATGGTGTTCATATGGCATATTGCTATCAGATATGCCATTGCCTGCAGCGGCAAGCTTGAATTGGTAAGATGGATGGGGGGAGAAAAAGAGTCATTTAACGTAATTTTGATTACCGATGCCTGTATGAGCAGCTGCTCACTGTGCGCATGGGAGAGGAGGTCATGCGTGGAGGCTACTCGGAGAGGACTGGATGCATGTCCGTGTCCGCGCACTTGGAGCAGCAGCCAATGGATGGTTGGCCAGAGGAGGACCAGGGTCAGTTTAGATTTTCTCCGTTTGCCTTGCTATTTTCTACAAATTTATTGGCTTGACCTGAGATTGATTAGTCCCTAGCATGTAGTGTCCACCTTCTTCTTAGTTTACATACAGTTGGAGACTGGTGTCTTTTCATCTTTTTGTGCAGTATGATTTCATGTCTCTTATTTTGGTATGTACATTAAAGCGCAACTGTGTGTTACTAAGGAACTTTATGCAGTCGGTGATTCAGTTAGATTCTTTCCTTAGAAAAATACAGATATATATTTTGCAAAAGAATTTATTACCAGAAGAAGCTCTTGAGATTGTGATGCATATTAGACATTAATTTCTAAAACTTAGGCTTTCCTAGGACAAAGCTAGGGGAATTAGGCGGGAGTCACCTTTCATTGACCAGTTAGGAGGATTCTAAAGTTCCATGCTCCAAACAAATTTGGAGGAATGGAGGATACTCAAGCTTCCTGTTTTTCATGATTATCAAAATCCTAGCAAACGATAGTCTAGGAAAGCAGCCGGATTGGACTTATTACGTGTGGTTTAAAGTTTGCCCGATTGTATGTTATCTAAACAAGATGATTCTCTTTTCTCAATAAAAAGAAAAAACAAGACACTTCCCTGAAAAATATAGTCTTACACCTTGGAGTTTACATCTGTTGTGGTAGTAAGATTCATCTAGAGTCTTACACCTTGGAGTCTTACACCTTGCAGCCGGACAGTACTAATTGGACATATAATTGATAAATTATGCACAAGATATTCTGTTGTCTTTTGTTCTCCAATCAGATTCATCTAGCACTTTGTTGACTTTCTAATTGTTCTACTCTCTATCTCTGAAACTCAGAAATCAGAGAAAGGTTATTATTGGGGACATACGTGATGCATATAGATAAATTTGGGGACATACGTGATACATATAGATAAATTTGGACCAGAATGTTTTTTCTATTATTGGGGACATACATGATACATATAGATAAATTTGGACCACTTATAACAAAGAGATTTCTTGCAAAAAATATTAACTCTCTCCAGCAGTGGGCACTGTCAAGGTAATAACAGAAATTGCTGAACCTAATTGAATGAAAGCGGGGTGGTAATCCGATTGAGAACCGTCTATAACTAAATGGACTTACGAACAATCAACAATATCAAATAGTTCCAAATTAACAGATGTTGTTTTATTGAAATACTGATTTAAGAATTTACTACATAATCACTTAGTGTTTTGTTTGATCATCAGGTTATCCTAGACCACTTGAGGACAATATCATCAATTTCTTCCATAGTGCAATGCAAGTTCAAAAATGCAGTTTCTGTTCTATGCATTTTTCGAAGTGTATGTATGTTGTAACTGATTAACAAAACATTGGTCAACCTTCTATGAGTCCACCTAGAGAGCGGCACAGATTTGGAACAACTTCCAGAACAGGCATCCAAGCATTTGGTCTGGTACCACTAAGCTGCCAGAGCAAGATAGCTGGGATGTCGAGTCCATAGGGCAATGGTAAATCACAAATTGGCTGATGTTTGATGGGAAGCATCAGACAATACCAATGTTCAGTAGTAAGATTTGATTGTGCAGGTGATCAACTCAAGTGTGTGTACATCCCCTGTTAGTCCAGATTTAGAAAAATATGATTTCTGCTATGATAGTTTCCAGAATAGTTTGGCCCTCGAGACACTTCCACTGTATGCATGTGTGTTTCTTTTTTTCAGAGATATGCGTCTATTTATTATTATTGGAATTGGTTCGACAAACTGTGTATATGTGACAAATTTACTAATATACTGACCCAGCCTAATAATATGACTAATCCATACAGTGGATATGCGCCAATGCTCAAATTTGAAAAATGAAGGATTCAAGTCGCGAGTATGCCCATAAAAAATATAAAGTTTGACTTAGTCATAGGTTCTGTAGTAGTCTTGCCTTGGCGCTGATGCCTCTCCTCTCTGCTCCTTGCTGCCTGCGGCTGTCCCATCTCTCCTAGCGCTGCTGCTGCACTTCTTCTGAAGCAATTCTCAACCCCATTGCTGCAGTTCTCTGAACTCCAACCTGTTGCTGCTTCTCTCTCTCAATTTTTCTGTAATTCTGTGAACCAATGTTGTGCGATTATATGATTTGTGGTATTTGCTTGAGTTAACCTGTAAGGTTTGTACCTTATGCAAGGTGCTAGCACCTACATATTATCCAGAATTTTCTTCTAAATGTCATGAGGCATGAGCCACAAATTTTCTCAAGAATGACCCTTGGTATATGTAAGGCATGCATGCAATTTTAATAATACTCTTTTGGCTCTCATTTATCTGTTGCCATAGAGCATCGTATAATATAGAAGAGTCAGTCAAACAAAGCTCTTTCAATATCGGACTAATTGTGTCATGGAGGCAACTGATGTACTAATTCCGAGTGGTGTCAATGGAGTCAACTGATGTACTAATTGTCTGTTGAAAACTCTAGGTTATCAGATGATGGCTAGACATCGATCCATACTGCCAGTACTTGGTCCGTATAACTGCTCCATACCAGTATGGTTGTGTAGTGTTTACTATCTGTGCGCTTCGAGTTCTATACTTTGATGGAAAAGAATACAACCTGAAATTTTATTGAATTCTGACGTGTGATGCTGCCACAGATTCTCGCGAAAATTGTTTTATCAGTTTGGACAAATTTGCAGTTAGCTTTGGGCAAGGTGCCAGGTCTCTGAAATTACTGATGGATGAGGTGGTAAAATGTGTCCGGATTTGGATGAACTCTCATCGAGTTGATAACTTCAGTAGCGGTTACCTGTCAACGCGCTGGACTAAACGTCCATCTGTTCTGAGTAGCGACCATGATCAGGAAAGGTGGCAAAGGTAGATATGATTGCACTTATACCTGGGTACATGCCCTCGGTCGCATTGTCTTGGCAGAGGTTGAGTCTGTTTTGACTTTTTGAATTTTAATTGTACTGGCGGGAGTGAGCTAGGCATCTGCACATAAAACCATAGGCATGAGGGTTTGTGAACTTGCGTACTGCACATCTTGACATGAAGTACTTCAGTATCTTAAATCATCTACAACCAGGATTGGCTAATTTCGATGCCCAAACGCCGTGGAAGTGACCGGGCGCGTCTGCTTCAGGCTTCCATTTGTGTATACAACCATGTCCTCTACATCCTCCCCAAACTATTTGTTAGAGGTATGGTGGGGGACCATGATGGACCGTCGAAGAAGGCGGCTTGGACAGGGCGGCACAGGACATGGGCACCAGACGCATCCGGTGCCAAAAGATGGGTCATGGGCATGTAAGGAGGAAGAAACCGACAATGAGCACATACTTTTAGAAGAGGGGATGGAAAGAGGTAGAAGCTGACAACGAGCACATAATTTTAGAAGAGGTTGTGGGAATAGAGGGATGGTTAAGGGCAACGGTGGTCCTTCGGAGAAGTCGGCTCGGGCAGGATGACACGCGTCATTGGCACTGGTCACGACCAATATCGGAGGGCGGATGGGGGTCAACAGTGGGCCAACAGAGAAGGTAGCTCGGGACCAGTGTCGGGGCAATGGTGAACCGACATAGAAGACGGCTCGAGTAGGGTAGCGCACAACATCGGCACCAGTCTCGACCAGTGTCGTAGGATGGGTTGCGGGGACGGAAGGAGCAAGATCAAGATCATAGTTGCTTATATATAGACTTACCCATGTCACTTAGTCACCAGTTTGATTCATGTTCCTATATTTTGCCCGTAGCAACGCACGGGCATTCTACTAGTAATCTTTAAAGAGTATGAATATGCAGAACATAACGGTCTATCTTCCTCGCTGAATATACGGTCACACATAATCCAAAGGAACCCCTCAAAAGAAAACATAATCCAAAGGTCCACGTGCACCGTGTCCACGGAAGAAACCACCCATCATCGTCTTCTCCATAGATAAGCTTTTTCCACTCACTCTATCTTCCTCGCCGTTTCTCCCCAACCCAACCCCCGTCCGGCGCGCCCGCCCGCCCTAGAAAAAATGGAGACCTCCTTCCTCCCTACCGCGCGGCCCCTCCCCGCGTTCCAAACCCTAGCCGCGGCCCCGCGCTGCCCCCGCCCTCTGCGCCGCTCCACCATCCGCGCCGCCATCTCCCGCGGGCGCAAGGAGGACACGGTCGCCGTGGTCCGCGAGCAGCTGGAGGGGTGCTACCTCCTGGCCGGCATCCGCTACGAGGGCCTGACAGTGAAGCAGTTCCAGGGCATCCGCGACGCGCTGCCGGAGTCGTGCCACCTCCTGGTGGCGAAGAACACGCTGGTGGGGAAGGCCATCGAGGGCACCCCCTGGGAGGCGCTCAAGCCGTGCATGAAGGGCATGAACGCCTGGCTCTTCGTCCACACGGAGGAGGTCCCCGTCGCGCTCAAGCCCTACCGCGCCTTCCAGAAGGAGGAGCGCGTCGAGGAGACCAACGACTTCATCGGGGCGGTGTTCGAGGGCAAGTACTACGCGCCCGCCGAGTTCAAGTCGCTCGAGACCATGCCCAGCCGCGCCGAGGTCTACTCCAAGCTGCTCGGCGCCCTCAATGGGCCGGCCACCTCCCTCGTCACCACGCTGCAGGCGCCCGCCAGGGACGTCGTCGCCGTGCTCTCGGCCTACGTGCGCAAGCTCGAGGAGGAGTCCGGCGCCGGCGCCGGCACCGCCTAGTGGCAGTTGCGATATGGTTGTGCCTCCTATCCTCACATCTCACTCCTTGTTTGTACAATTCCTTGTACCTTTACTGTCTCCCATTTGAATTGAATCACAAGTTTTCCCCTTCACAATGTGCGGCCTGTAATTGGGCAGTTTCTCTTGCCTGCTGGTGTCCAAACTGGGATGAAATTGGAAAAGGATGGTTCGAGAATCGGGCAATGTATATCATGTTGATGAATAATTTGGTTTGTGTAAGAGCAAGTTTAATAGGGTAAGGACCCATGACAAACAATGGGAACTACTGATGGCTATTTTTATGTCAGTTTATATCGTCAAATTTCATTTTTCAGGCGACGGTGAGGCTTCGTCGCATTCTTCACTTAACCGTGTGCTATGGTTCTGAAGTTAGACAAAATGTTTGTGTTTGTGCATCATAACCTGACCGTGGCTTCGCTGCCTCCACTTTCTGCTCAGAAACAACTCAGGATTCAGATTTTAGTAACACTAACTAGGAGTTGGAAATTCTGTGAAATAGATCTCAAAGTTTCCTGTTGATCGCCAAAAAATCATACAGTACATTGTATAAGATCACCACATATGACGCTAGGATAACCGATTGCCACCACATTTCAGACAACTCAGTGAACTACCACTTTCGCGCCTAATGAGTAAAAAAATTGCACTCATGACGAATTGAGCTCGCAAAGACAACGTTTCTGACAGGTTGGCCCTGCCTGTCAGCCTGATGAGGCGTCCGCGGACAGACGCCGCCAGAAGGCTCCGTCCGTTAGGCAGGCGTCAGGTACCCTACGGTATTAAGGGCATGCGCCACCCGTTTCAATCCCACCCATCCCCAAAACTCCTCGGCCCCACTTTGTTGCCGTTGTTGCCATTGCCTAGTCGTCGGGTAACCGCCTTCGCGGTAACCATGGTCTCCTAGGAGGATCTCTCGAGCGGCTCGTCGTCCAACGACGACTCCATAAGCAACCAGGTTCGTCCTGGTCTCTCCCTCTCACGCGGCTAGGGTTATGGATTTGGGGGAAATAGGATTCTTTTTTTACACACATTGACTGAAGCCGATTTGTTCTCATTTCAGCTTCCTAGGACTGTGTACTGCAAGCAATGCAGCGGAGTGGCTTCAGATCTGCGTTTTGTGTGTCAGCACAAATCCTCCTGTGAGAAGTTTATGGCATTTGAGTCAGTGGATAGTGGCAGGAGGTTTTTGGCTTGCGCGAAAAAGGTTGGTGGTGTCAAATTGGTAGGTTTAGCAATGAAATTACTTGTGAGATTCTGTAGTGTACTTTTTTTGGCATGATGAAGTGCAATTTGCTTATTTTTGAGATATAATGGGAAGAATAGGAAGAACTGAAGTGCACCTATCTGGAGCGGGTTGATCCCGAGTGGCCTGATACTCTTAAGATGGACCTAGCTAAGTTATAGACCATGTATGATGATGAGAATAGAGAGTGGCTTTGAGAAAATGTGGTTAATGCAGAAGAGAACTCCAAGATACTAGGAGACAAGAAAAAGGTGGAGAATGACCACATAATTTTCGAAGTTGATTTTGCAAAAATGGTCGTTGAGTAGTTCAGCAATGAACTGGTGGTTGTGACTTGTGAGTGATCTGAAGGCAGAGCCGGAGAAGAAGAACCTGTAGCTTGATACGTCTCCAACATATTTATAATTTTTTATTGTTCCATGCAGTTATATTATCATTCTTGAATGTTATACAATTATTCTATATCAATTTTATATCCTTTTTTGGGACTAACCTATTGACATAGTGCCCAGTGTAAGTTGCTGTTTTTTGCTTGTTTTTACTTCGCAGAATATCAGTACCAAATGGAGTCCAAACGCAGCGAAACTTTTCGGAGATTTTTTTTGGACCGGAAGACACCCAGTGGGCCAAAGAAGTACCAGAGGGGAGGCCCGAGGTGGGCACAACCCACCAAGGCACGCCAGGAGGCCCAGGTGGGTTGTGCCCACCCCGGTGACCTCCCGCACCGCCTCTTCGCCTTATAAATTCTCAAATATTTCAAAAACCCTAGGAAAGTCGACGAAACACAATTCCAGCCGCGGCAAGTTTCAGAACCACGAGATCCAATCTAGACACCATCACGGAGGTGTTCATCATCCTCATTGGTGCCTCTCCAATGATGCGTGCGTAGTTCACCATAGACCTACGGATCCGTAGGCAGTAGCTAGATGGTTTCCTCTCTTTCTTTTGATTCCCAATACAATGGCCTCTTGGAGATCTATTTGATGTAACTCTTTTTGCGGTGTGTTTGTTGGGATCTGATGAACTTTGAGTTTATGATCAGATCTATATCCAAGAATATTATTTGAGTCTTCTTTGATCTCTTATATGCATGATTATTAATAGCCTTGTATTTCTTCTTCGAATCTTTGGTTCAGTTAGGCCAACTAGACCATTTTTTCTTGCCATGGAAAGAGGTGCTTTGTGATGGGTTCGATCTTGTGGTGTTCTTTCCCAGTGACAGAAGGGGCAGCAAGACACGCATGTATCGTTGCTATCAAGGATAGCAAGGGGGCTATTCCTACATAAATAGATGTTATCTACATCATGTCATCGTTCTTATTGCATTACTCCGTTTCTCCGTGAACTTAATACACTAGATGGATGCTGGATAGCGGTCGATGTGTGGAGTAATAGTAGTAGATGCAGGCAGGCGTCGGTCTACTAATCTTGGACGTGATGCCTATATATTGATTATTGTCTTGAATATCGTCATAATTATTCGATCTTCTATCAATTGCCCAACAGTAATTTGTTTATCCACCATGTGCTATTTCTTGGGAGAAGCCACTAGTGAAATATATGGCCCCCGGGTCTATTCTTTATCATATTTGCTTTGAGATCTATTTTTATTCGCTTTTGTTTTCAGATCTATTATTCCAAAAACCCAAAAATACCTTGCTGCGCTTTTTTTATTACTTATTTTATTTCGCGTTTTATCGAGAACTATTTATCCAATCTACTCCAAATATTCTCCTGTCAACTTGACAATTTATGGCGCCATTACCCAGTAGAGATTGACAACCCCTCATATGCATCGGGTTGCAAGTATTTTTTCTTTGTGCGCAAGTACCATTTTACATAGTGTTGCTTGGTTCTCCTACTGTATTGATACCTTGGTTTCACAACTGAGGGAAATACCTACCGCAGTTGTACTACATCATCCCTTCCTCTTTGGGGAAATACCAACGCAGTTTCAAGTGACATCAAGGCGCCCTCTGGGGGCGCGCCTGGTGATCCTGTGGCTCTCCCGTAGCTCCCCCAGTCTCCTCCCGAGGCTCCTACGGGTGTCACGCCCAATATGCGACCCTATCCAAAAGGAACTCGAAGGTCCCACCAAGGATAGACCCGCATATTGAAACGCTTTTGCAAGGTGGATATCATTACATCAACATTACATAATAGATGGGGATACATACAAGAGGCATACAATGCCACACGAATACAACATCAATACATCATACATAAGATCAACATTCGAACTACGGATGAAACACAAATAGAAACTCAAATGACATCCACCCTGCTAGCCCAGGCTGCCGACCTGGAACCTATTCCCTGATCGAAGAAGAAGCAGAAGAAGAACTCCAAACAAGCAAACATCGCTCTCGCGTCATGATCATCGCATAACCTGTACCTGCAACTGTTGTTGTAGTAATCTGTGAGCCACGAGGACTCAGCAATCCCATTACCATGGGTATCAAGACTAGCAAAGCTTAATGGGAAAGAAAGGGGTAAAGTGGTGAGGTTGCAGCAGCGACTAAGCATATATGGTGGCTAACATACACAAATAAGAGCGAGAAGAGAAGCAAAGGAACGATCGTCAACTAGTAATGATCAAGAAATGATCCTGAACTCCTACTTACGTCAGTCATAACCCAAAACTGTGTTCACTTTCCGGACTCCGCCGAAAAGAGACCATCATGGTTACACACGCGGTTGATGCGTTTTAATTTGGATCTGGTGTCAAGTTATCTACAATCGGACATTAACAAATTCCCATCTGCCTATAACCGCAGGCACGACTTTCGAAAGATTATACCCTGCAGGGGTGTCCCAACTTAGCCCATGATAAGCTCTCGCGATCAACGAAGGATATACCTTCTCCCAGGAAGATCCGATCAGACTCGGAATCCCGGTTTACAAGACATTTCGACAATGGTAAAACAAGACCAGCAAAGCCGCCCGATGCGCCGACAATCCCGATAGGAGCTACACATATCTTGTTCTCAGGGCAACACCGGATAAGTCAAGCTACGAGTAAAACCAGCCCTCGAGTTGCCCTGAGGTGGCCCCGCAGGCTGCTCAGTTCGGACCAATACTTAGACAAGCACTGGCCTGGGGGGGGGGGGCTAAAATAAAGATGACCCTCGGGTTGGCCGACCCAAGGGAAAGGTATAGGTGGTGGTGAGGCAAATGGTAAAACCAAGGTTGGGCCTTGCTGGAGGAGTTTTATTCAAAGCGAACTGTCAAGGGGGTCCCATAAATCACCCAATCATGTAAGGAATGCAAAATCCGGGAACATAACACCGGTATGACGGAAACTAGGGCGGTAAGAGTGGAACGAAACACCAGGCAAAAGGCTGAGTCTTCCACCCTTTACCAAGTATATAGATGCATTAATAATATAAGAGATATTGTGATATCCCAACCAAAATCCTGTCCACCATGGAGCAATCTTCAACTTCACCTGCAACTAGCAACGCTATAAGAGGGGCTGAGCAAAGCGGTAACATAGCCAAACAACGGTTTGCATAGGTAAGGTGTCAAAGGTTAGAGGCTGACATGGCAAGTAGGGAGGCTTGATAAACAGGTGATAGGTAGCACATCATAGCGATAGAACGAAGCAACTAGCATAGCAATGATAGTAATGAGATCCAGGGTAGCGGTCATCTTGCCTGAAATCCCGCAAGGAAGAAGAACGAGTCCATGAAGAAGACGAACGGATGAAGCCGAACCAAGCATAGACGAACGAATCCTCACGATCGCAACGAAACAGGAACTATCGAGAAGAAACACACAACATGGTAAACACACCACACAAGAACAAGGCATGATGCACAACAAGCATAATGCATGACAAGGCTACATGAATCTACTCATGGCAAGAGATGATGCAAACAAGAACAACACATCAAGGCAAGTTTAAATGAGGCCGGGAACAACATATAACAATTCCGGTAAGTCCTCATATGCAAATTTCGAAGTTGGTCCAGATCTGAATAAACCTTATGTTCAAGTTGTTAAACAGCAAGTTAAGATGCACCAAGATGATCTACACGAGATTCTAGCCAAGTTACATATAAAGTTCACTTAGTTCGGGGCTACGGCCTAGAAGATATGAGCAAAACAAGATCAACATGGCATTGATGCAAAATGCACCCAAACATCAAGCAAACATACCAAAACAAGGATGCAACATGATAATATGAAGCTACATACAATATCAAGCAAGTTTCATATAGAGCACACTCAAAACGGAGCAGCGGGGCAACACATACACTCTATACAAGTCATAACAACAATCTGCCCAAAACAACAACTAGGCATATTGCAAGCATCAAAACAATATGCTACAAGACCTCAACAAGAAAACAAAAGGCATGGGCATGATGTACAGGTAAAGCATAACATAACATGAACACTGAGCTATCTCCAGAAATCACTAGAACATGCTCAAACACACATGACAAGTTTGCAAATAATAACAGTTCAGACTTTGCAGAAATTAACATCAGGTTGCAATGTTTATAGCTATCAAACAACATGTTACAGGAACTTATCATGGCAAACAAAGGCATGGCATGATACTACTAAATGCATAGAACAAAAGTCCCTTACTGACTATGAGCCAAAAAGGATCAGAAAATATGATGGCACCCATGTAAACATAGCAAGTTATAATACAGATTCAAACATGGCAGAAACAGAATTATGAAGGCATGTTGGTGAGCTTATACCACTCACCACAGAGAAATATATGGCATGGCAAGGCAACCAACAGTAAGAAGACATGTTTATGAAGCTAAGCATGGCAAGAGCAAGTCCATAGGGTACATGGATCACTACCAACAAGCATGGCAACAACTGAACTTAATGTTAACAGGCTGACAGCGACATTATTTAGAAACTTTGGAGCAAGGAAACAACAATCTACAGCAAGCTATAATTGCAACCAGGGGCATGAATGGATAGAGCATAACATGTAGAACAAAACACCCTTAGTGAACATTTCCAGATTATGCGTAGAATGACTAGTAGCAACAGATTTACATAGCATCACGAAATAACAGATTCAGCCTAGCAAATAGCAACAACAAGTACCCTACTTAACAAGCTCGATTCACTCACCACAAGTCATTGCATGACAAGATAAGCATAGAATCAGCAAGAAGACATGTTTATGGAACAAACCAAGGCAAGAACAAGTTCATAGCATACAAGGATCAACTACAACAACCTTGGAAAAATTGAATAACATGTAAACAATCTGCCAGGAAATATTTTGAAGCAAAAGTAGAGCACTAAAATGACATCCTAGACTACTCCATAATTGCAACCAAGGGCAGGGATCGATAGAGCATAACCATATGTTTAAAACACCCTTACTGAAGTATCTCAAAATATGCATGGATCTCTCTGTAGCATCAAGTTTACATGGCATCAAAATAACAACAGAACATGGACTAAAATCAGCAACATCACGATGCCTAGTTTGCATGCTTGTGCTAGTCACCACATTGATCACAAAAATACATGGTAAACACCTATGTAAAGAAGACATGGCATAGTTCAAAACACATGTATACATCAACCTCATAGGATGCACACATCAATCATGGCAAAAATGACAAAAGTGCATGTTCTGTTAATAGACAGCAGACAACATTATGAAGCACTCTTGCAACAAAGATTCAGGCATCAAGATGAACTCAAATGAACATGACGCAATGAAATGAAATGAAGAACTCGTTGAGACGAACAATTTGACATATTACACACACGAAACAGAGCTACGGATGCGGAGATACGATGCGATGAAAATGGCATGATAATGCAAATATCAGGGACTTAGACGAATTTTTAACCTCGGGCGGAAAATCGGGAGGACATGTCCGGGCCCAACCGGACATGTCCGGCGGCTGAATGGCGGGCTGTGTAGAGAAGGCGTTGGGCTTAGGGAGAGAAGCGAGAGAGAGGCCCGGCGGCAGTTTCGAAGACCGAAACATCCGGCGAAGGTACCGGCAACGGTACCGCTATATTTAACGGTTGGGCTAACAAATGGACTCCGAATGCGATGAAACTTGGCAGGCGCTCTGTCTACACTATAATAAGACCGCACGACAAGTTGCAACCTATTCCGAGAATATTTTTATGCCACTTATTAAATAATATTTCGGAGGTGCCGCGGGCGCGTGCGAGTGGTCCGGACTCCGAACGGACAACGGAGAGAACCGGGAGAACCCGCACGGATGCAAGTTTTTAAAGACATGCAGATGAAATGCAGATGATGACATGGCAAAATGCAACACGCAAGAAAATGACATGGCAACGACGGCGAATAACTGGCAGACACCTGGCGCATCAGATCCGGGGCGTTACAACACTCCTCCACTAACAAGAGATCTCGTCCCGAGATCTTAGGACCGAGACGGAAGGGAAAAAGGATGAGGTGAAGCAAGAACTAAAGAGAAGAAGCAAAGAATCGAGAGCACTCGAGAAGAAGAGGGGAACGACGAGAATGACGAGGATCAAAAGCTCACGGAATCAGATAGACTATGAAACCACTCCGGTTAGAACGAGATAAGAAACGAATAAGACTGAAAGGATTTAGGCAGCACTCCGGTTGAACAAGGAAAGAATAGAACATGAGCTTCACCCAAAGAGATGGCACTTGACGAGATGAACAAAGCAATGCCTCCGGAAGAATTGAATGAAAAGAACTTAGAAGGAAGGATTGAATGGATTTGAATATCTGAGAAGAACGAAGAAATGCAAAACTCCAATTCAAAAGAATACGAAGAATTTAATTGCACTTCGAGACGCGAGAAGAAAATATACTTGAACTCCGCCACCAAGAATCTTGAAGAACTCTTGAAAAATGAATTAAATCATGAAGAACCACCATGAAGAACTCCGGTTACAAAAGGATGATGAGATAGAATGAAGGATGAAAGAATAAGATGAGCCTTATGATGATTTAGATGGAGGTGCCGACGAAAAGGCCGAGGAAATTGAACTCCGGAAAAGAAAAGATGAAAACGCTTGGAACTAGAATCAAGAACAACTCCGAAGGAAGGGATTATTCACTCTGATGAAATAAGAATAAGATTTATTGTATGCTTATCCTTCATCAAATTCAATTGATGACAAGCAATGGATTTGGCATGCAACTTATTGTTGTTGAAAAGGATTAAGGGGGGGGTTATAGCACAAAACTTGAGAAAGTCTTCATGAACCACCGGTAGGATTGAAAAGAACAAAGGGATTAAAATGATACTCAAGGAAAAAGAATCTTGAACGAACCACCATAAGAATTCGAAAATGCTGATGAAAGAGAAAGAATCACCAGGAAGAATTAGAAGAACAAATATGCTAGAGGGGATTTATATGCAAAAGAACAAAGAGATCATGAGCTGATTAAAGGACGCTTGAATGAAGCACCGGGATAATTGGATAACGGTAGCTGAAATGTGAGGATGAAGAATTCTCCTGGAATGATGGCCTCCGATGAAAAGAAATGGAAAAACAACTCCTGACATACTCCGGATAGGTAAGAAAGAATATCTGACAAACTGAAATAATTCGAGAGGATGATATGAAGCTAGAACCACGAAACTTCGAAAGAATGAACAAGATTTAAGAGGAACTCTTCTTCGGTCTTCAAATGACGACGAGAAACACCACCAAAATTACTGAGATACTCCGGGAGAATGACAAGCGAAGAGGTTGAGCCAACAATGCAATGATTAGAAATTGATCTTGGAAAGGCATGTGACTGATGGAATTCATTTTTACGTCACACTTTGAAAAGAATTTGAGAATAACTCCGGGGAATTAGAAGAGTCAGGTAAGATCCTGGGAAAAGACCTGTGTGTTAGGGCCCACTGAAAGAGATAACACCGTTGGAAAGGGATGTTCAGCAGATAGATGATGCACCGGAACAATTGAAATATTTGAATGAGGTGACAACCTCGAATTAATTGGAACACAGACAAATCTCCTGAGATGTCTTACAAACTCTGGGAAGATTGAATGGCGAGATGCAAACGGGCAGGGAAAACACTTCGAGGAAAAAGGATATGATCTACCGAAAACTTGAATTGAATCCACCGGAAAAGAAAAAGAGATGAAGAATGTCAAACGAGACGAGAATTCACCGGTTGAAAAGATTGAGGGAATACTGAAGAACCTCCGCACGAGTGAAATAGATGGTCGAGAGAGAGTCAGACTCCGGGAAGAAAAGGGGTGGGAGGGCAGAAAAACAAAGGCAACTTGGAAGGGGAAATCAACGAATATCTTGAAGAGAAAACACCGGTTGAAATCATTGGGTAAAGAAGGCAAAGACTTCG